>NW_027464631.1:900000-1055000 GCF_043290135.1 Rhipicephalus microplus
ATTAATGAACATCGGCGTGTGCACAGCATCCTGTTTTCACTGGTCCCTTTATTTAGGGAGGCAATCGCCGGTCTGATTCCAAGGGCGCACATATCGGCCCCCAGAAATGCATCACGAAGCATGGACAATTGGAATTGATCCCTTTTGCGCACCAGCGAACGCTGGCTGTGGTCGGAAGAACGAGACAGAGCCTAGAATTGATCAAAACAAAAATATAGTCTCAAATACGGCAGAACAAACAACACACAAACACGCACACTCGGCGAAAATCATATACAATACGTCAACAATCATAAGTTACCCAGAACAACTGGTTACACCACACCAGATACACTCAATACAACAGGCTCAAACAACAACACGCACTACAATGCAATCTCATGCATTATAGTAACCAAGACACTTATAGTCTAAAATGTTCGTCAAACATATTCAGTCTAAAGTTCGTGGAAGAAAGCTTGAATGCTTCTCTTCAAGGCAAGACTCACTCAAAGTCCAGCATTGGTTGTCAACCCACCGCGTGCGAGGTTTCTTTTCCAGGAAGCTTTCACGTTGTCAACTGATTGCACTTCAATAACTAAATCCCTTCACCAGTAACACGTCGGTTACTCACATGCTGGGACTGCAAAACACGTCTTGGCCAATGGGTGGTAGACACACATTCTTCTCTTGCTTGTGAGACAAGCTTTTATCTGCAGGTGGAAAACTCTCTTCTTCTCCTGGTGTGACTTCCCCCGCGGCTGGATTATATACTCTAGCTGCTGGGTTCTTGAAATTTCTAGGTGTTTGGTCGGCGCGCCACACAGTTATGGCTGTAGAAAGGGCGAGACCGCTCTCGTAACGTGACGCCACTCTACATCATTTTGCCCCTATCCTTTGAGAGTTTTCCAGCAATCGCCCAGGGATAGATGTGGTGAGGTGGGTCGGTGTAGTAGCGGTGCCTTTGAGGGGGAAAGAAAGCACGCATGTGGCGTCGTTTAATATTTGTTTCTACGTTGCGCCAGCCTCGGTCGTGTCCGATTGGCACCTGGTATTGTCACCGCTGCTAGAATTCGAAGAGCCGCGCTTTTTTGAGTGCTCATATTGACACCTGTAATCATTCGACAAGAAAAATAAAATTAAACATGGACCTAATTTATCTGCTTGCAAGAGTAGCAGTAAATGAATAGCGGGGAAGATTGGGAGCAGCTAAATGGGTAGAAGGGAAAGTTTGCCAGTACTTTTTTTCATAGCACAAGTAACAGCTTTAAGGGGGCACTAGTGTTTTAAAACAGCACAAAATTGTAAAGAATGGTGACTGAAAAATTGCTATTTTAAGTACTTATAGTTGAAAGTATGTTTTGAAATATTTTTATATAATGGCAAAATACCATTTATCTTCGTTAAAAGTTTTATATATGAAGTCACAAATTTTTTAAAACTGGAAATGCAATTTTCTTGGCATTGTTACTTTTGTGAAGTGAATCTGCCTTATGGAAGTTTTGACCAAGTTTCTGTGAAGTTATCTGAACAAACTTAGTACCATTCTTTTTCGCAGGACTTCCACTCAACTTTAAGGGAATTATGATTATATGATAAAGACCAGCTAATTACTGGAAACTCAATTTTTCCTTCCAAAATTAAAAATTATTTCTGATCAAAGAAATAGCCATTTTGTCATCTAGTTTGCTTCAGCATGTGGAAAGAACATTTGAGAGGAAACTTGTAGTTTTGAAAGCTAACTTCTTTATTGCGAGTTACCATACCGCCCGGTAAGAAATTTTTTAATTTAAATGTGGAAACCTGTCATTACTTCTTTTTATAAATAAAAAATTTGAAATATGTTTGCAGATTTGAAATCTCCATTCAATGGTATGCATGCATGGTAATTTTCATGACAGTAGGATAATAAACAAAGAACTTCTTTTAAGACCCTCGTCCCCCCTTCAGTTTATGGATTAAATATGATTTTCAAAGCTCTTTTCATGGTGGGAACGAAAACCAGATTGACGATTGTAGCTTTTATTGAATTAGTGGCCCGGAATTCGCACGTGTTTTGATATTGAAAGGTTGAGAATATTGGCAGCATGACACTTGTGGTTGTTAAATCAGTATCTGAAGGGCGTTTCGCTTTGTCCAGAATACTGTAATTTACAGATGGAACACTCGAACAAATAGATGCGGTTGTGTCAAGCATGAAACTACTTTTAATCTTACAGAAGAAATTGGTAGGAGTGCCTTTAGCGATCTCTGACGTCATATGCGCTCAAATATTGCATCGCAGCTGCTTGCAAGGTCAACAACCGACATTAACGGAAACCCTTAGCCCTCGTCTGGCTCTTCCTTGTTCTGTTTTTTTTTGTGCACTCTTAAAAAAGTTATTTTATGTATACATACCAACTCGCCCAGCTTTTATGGAAACTCTTGTTTTAGATGAAGTTAGGATGTCATGCAGATTACGAGACCGTCTGAAGACTATCCGAGGTGGCACAGGAAAGACTACTTCACGAAGAGAGCACTGCGCTAGTATGTTGAAATGTTTTTTAAGAAATGAAGAAACATTTGGAATCGATGCTGAATGTGCTAGTCCAAGACTAATTTGTGCCTGAACTGACGGTTGCTTTTCAGTATGGATTAACTTCTTTCGATTTAGTGCATTGGCTCTTTTAACTGCATCCTCAACAATGCGGGGTAAGTATTCCTACTGCATTAAAGCTTTGTGGAGTTGTCGACACTTTTTATTAAAGTCTGACTGTTGCGAGCAAATTCTCTTGAAGCGGAGTGCCTGACTATAAGGTATACTTGTTTTTCAGTGTTTTATATGCCAACTTTTAAAATGAAGATAGCAGTGCCTGTCAGTAGGTCTCCTGTAAAGTTTAGTGATTAGCTTGTGAGTTATGGAAACTGTGACGTCATGAAAGTTAACGGTAAAACGAAATTCATGAGAAAACGAAATGGACTGGTGAACAGTGTTGAAATCGGCAATAAAGGATAAAAGTTCAGTTCCTCTATAGGACCAGATAAAAAAAAATGTCATCTATAAACTGCGTATAATAAAGAGGCTTTATTGCCAGATTGGGTGCTTTGCTGCTGACCCGCAGGTCGGGGTATCGTATCCCAACTTCGGCGGCTGCATATTCAATGGAGGCGAAAATACTGTAGGCCCATGTGTTCAGATTTGGGTGCACGTTAAAAAACCCCAGGTGTTCGAAATTTTCGGAGCCCTCCAGTACGGCCTCTCTCATAATTATATGGTGGTTTTGGGACATCAAACCCTTCATATCAATCAATGAATTAATGCACAATTTCTAATAAAGTCATCGTCCAGAACAGACGTAAAGTAACTAGTTAAATTAGGTCCAGTGCAAGTGCCCATTGATGTTCCACTTACTTGAAGATGAGAAATCAGAATTCAAAATTTCTAAGCTGTAAGAATAATTTCAATAATGGAGCTAACGTGTTACTTACAATGGAAGTAACCTCAATTTTTGTGCTTGCATTTCACTTGACAGGAGAATGTCAGTCTGACATGAATGTCACACAATGTTTGAAAAAGAGTCTTTCTGTGGATCCTTCAAAACTGTGTAATGGCTTGACTGTCACGAATCTATCAACATATTAGGCTGCTAATGTTTTCTTCATTTCAGAAACATGATGTACGTGTCACGCTTCTGTCTAGAACAACTAGACACCGTCGAATTTTAAATGAAGACGAGGTATGTGAAATACGCGCTTTTTTACCAGCGCAAATATTTTATCATTAGCTGAAGTGTGCATTTTTTTATGTGTGAGCTTGGTAGTTGGGGTAATGTTGGATGTGTTTTATGTAATTTGCCTAGCGGACATGTGACATTGCATGAGCAGCAGCACAGTGGTGAATTGTGCCCATTTACCGTTGTACGGGCAAATAAGTTTTTTACGTAGAGCAGCCAAACTCTGTGAATAAAAGTGTATGCAACTCTGGAAACATGCTACAATCTTTCATAAAAGTTCTCGTTGCTTAAGCAGCATTTAAGTCTTGTGTCTTAGTTCTACTGACATAGCGATGCTGCATAACACGTCTCCTGAAAGTCTTTCAGAATTTTTCTTTCCAGATGATTGAGATCATGTTGCGAATGCTCATTTCAGCAGAACCTGTTACATGGCCGCAATAGTGATGCATGATTTCTATGATTATTGAAAAAATGGCCTAAAACTTTCGAGTATGAAAGCTTCATGTAAGAACGCTTGCATTTTTACAATAGCATCTTTTGTTCATTTAAGTTTGCTCACATCCAGGGGTGCAACAGCTGCGCCAATTGCGCCAATTCTCCATTTTTGCGCTGAACTATGCCACAACCACGAAATATGCCTAAATTGTGCCAAAATGCCCGACCAGCCTCAAAGTTTTTTTAATTTGTGCTAATTTCAGGGGGAAACGGTGGCCATCTTGGTTATCTGCAGTTTGCAATGTCAATCAATCCAAGTGCGCAAACCCTAACGCTAAACCATGGTGTAAAATATAATCCTGTTAGGTCAGGGCACTCGCAGCTCGTGTTTTACCAGATAAACTAACAAAGCCGTGCACCATCAGTCCGCTGACTGCTGCGGATACATATCAGCGGGACGATGCAACTTGAAGACAAAAAGATTGGCAGATTGGCACAAAACGAGACAAAAAGACTGGCAGGCAGGCAGGCGGGTGGGCCGGGCGTGCGGGGCAGGGCAGGTCAGGGCAGGGCAGGGCAGGGCTCAAAGTCACCGAAGTTCGCTAAGAAATGCTTCGCATTTAAAATTGTTAGAAAAATTATGTTTACATATGTACAAAGACTGCAACGTACACAGACACACCAAAATTTGTTACAAAAAGATATGTTTACATAAGTTTTACGTCATGGTAAACAAAGAACACACAAATGAAACGTAAAGGTTCGTACCTTCAGGAAACCTCATCTGTAAAACTTTGCCTCTTGTGCCAGAAGATTGCACTACCTAATGGCAGGCAGAGTGGACAATGGGGTACCAACTAGCCCAAACAAGCATCTTGCTAACGCATATATCCTCAAATTAACCTAGAAGTGGTAGTCAGCACCACTGATACCCATGACAGCGAGCAACAAATGGAAAAGTACTAGCTTCGAAAATGTTGAATAAATTGAACTTGTGGCTTATTTGTTTTAAGCTATTGCAGCCAGGCTCTTGCCTTCTTGTGCAAGCAAAGTGCCGCAGGTGGTATGCAGAATGCTGTGACATGCGTTTTTCAGATAGCATAGGTACTGATTATTTTTTGCAATGCTGTTGCAGCTGCTTGCAGCAGCCAGGAAACTTCCAGGTTTGTCCGTGCGGTGAGTTCACTTCAGTCATGCAACAGAATTTCGTCACCAAATTGTGGTTAGTTCACCAAGGTTATTTAAAAAGCTGATCTCTTTTATTTATATTTCCGACATCCCATTATGAATGGTTGAGGGTATAGAAACCCAGACAACTAACCAAATGTTAAACATTTCTTGCCACTACCATCTTGAAAAGTTCAGAAACATTGTTACAAATATTGAACATAAAATATTAGTGCGTTATAGGTTGTGTGAGATGATAAAACCTACTGTAATTTACCTTGTCCTCATGATGCATGAGGTTGAGCTCAGCACGAAAAGGATATTCCATGGTCGTCTATTATGAGGGCAAGTGAAAAGTGTTTATCACATCTTAGGTAAAATAATGTACATACTACCTGGCTCTGTACTTGCTAATCTCATAAGTGCCATTCATGATCTCATGGTGTGGGCAGTCCTTTTGTGTGGTATAGCTTGAATTTTAAATGTGGAGCAATTATTAGTCGCATGACGTCGCGCTTCGGCATCGGCGGTGGTGCTGCCTACACACCCCCTCTGTGAATTATAGCATATCGTGTCTCGTGCCCGCCCAGGAAGACACCTGCAGAACTGCTGCTCGCTCCCCCTCTCTCACCTCGCAAGGCCGACGCAGGCAGCGTCTGCTAGTAAAAAAACTACTGCTCGCGCTGCACAACCGTTGTGCAGGTTGTGCAGTGCGGAGAGTCGCGACACAATTTAGCCACTCACACCCAGACGACCTGCCACGGTGTAACCCGGTGAGAGCGCGCGCACGTGTCGCTGCTGTGCTTTATTTTGGAACGGACAGCTCGAAAAGGCATTGCACAAGTAATGCTGCACTGTGGTTTAGGAAAACAACTTTGTCCAAAGGCTACTCTCACCTACAAAGCACTAAAAAAACGGAAAGAAGCCTGCAAAGTGGCCTGCGTCCATGCACATGGCATTGAAAGTACAGTACTGTGCGGTGATGGCAACTCCCTCATCCTGATTTTTTGTTTGCGTGCTCTGTTTTGTGTTAAAGCTAGTGCAGGCTGACATGCTCCCAGTGATAAGCGAGGATACCACACTGCCCACATCTGTAGTAAAACAAAACAAAACAAACAGAAACAGAGTAAGTGGTAGCTGCATCAATTTTTTTTCTAGCATCGTATGTACGCCCTGTCAGTGGTATGTATGCACAGAGACGTTGCTCGAGCAAACCACCGTGGCAGCATAGCACTTGTATCCCGCTACTATGCTGAGGGCGCGCGATAGGTTACCGACCACGGCAGCCGCACTTCAATGGAGGTGAAATACAAAGAACACACGTGAAGCAAGATATATCTGTGCATTGGAGAACCCCAACAATCACAATTAATCCTGATACCCGCACTACAGCGTGCCTCAAATTGATATCTTTTTTGGCACATGAAAGCCTAGCAATTATCAATGTTGAACAGACACCATTACTTTAAGCACAAGCAAGCGGACAAACAGAAACTGTGCATTAAGCGAAATAAAGGACAAATAAAAATCGAAGACATTTTATAATTCTCTCGCAAGGCATGAATTCTGATGTTACTTAGCCACGGCAGCCACTGAAAAAGAAGCTTACCGCATCGGCTGACTCTTGAAAGCTAAACTTAGAGTAGTCCGCTATCTTGTTCGTAATTAGAATCCTGTCTTCAGCGTAAATTAAGTTAAACAGAGGCATCTCAGCATCGGGTATTCACTGCGATAGTATCTTTTATAACAACTTAGGGGCGTAGGCAAACGTGCCCCCACAGAAATCTTGTGGACAAGGCAGCTGTCCTTTATATGCCTAACTGTTTACAAATAATGTAGACAACCTGCCCATCGTGTCAATCACTTCACGTGCTGGCATCAAATGGAGCTTTTAGTGACAATGGTTAGATGGATGAATATATGAGAAACTTTGTTTGTCCTGAGGTGCACGACTCAACATTCAGCGGTACAGAGAAAAAATTACATATGCTATATGCTGCATAACATTCTCATTTTATTTCCAGCAAAATGCCGTTTAAATTCGATCGCTTGGCTCTGGTTTTTACTGGCAGCCGTCTGCACTTTTGAATAAATATAGCAGACACGTGTCGTTCGGTTAAGAAACCAGCCCAATATTACTATAGACAGGAGAGCGAAAACAGAGCATATTTTGCTCGCCTGACCGCTTGAATGCAATGCTGCCTGCTCTCTTATTGATATGATTAAAAAAGAAAAATTGTAGACGGATACGTCCTCCCTGTTTCTACATATTGTTGTACTTGAATACGCAGCAGTACTGCAAACGCCCTTTGGTTTCGTTAGTGCGATGCCAGCTGCCACTCTCTTCTGCGGCAGCGGCTGAGAAGTGCGCGCTTTGACCGCCAGAGAGGCCGTGGAAGCTCTAGCTCTGGTTCCCTTTATGTAGGCACTGGATAGCACTTTAGGAATTCAATCAAGAGTGTGTTTAATATTGGCTTTCGCTTGACGTTAAAGGCAACACATTTTCTTCATTCAGTAAATAATAATAATGAAGAAGAAATACCAAATAAGCATCCCACACCATACACAATTATGCAATATTCACGCGGTACCCCCACCACTCTGCAACGCGAATACTTGAGTGTCTCCCCCTCCCCGTGGGGAGATGCGGGCGGCATTTTTCGTCTTTATTCTAGCGGTCCATATACCAAAGTTGTCAGTTTTGTTGATAATAAGCGGATGGGGTTTCTTTTCTTGCCAAGTGACTTTTAGATTTTTTCAGGCAGTTGTACTTTTGAATTATTTGTATTGTTGCAGCAAAAATAGCTATTTGAGTGATCATCACGTTCAGCAATAACACATTTGCGATTACTTTGGGTGGTTAAATTTTGATGTCAAACTTTTCTCTAATCAACAAGTAACTTTATTCATGTACTGAAAAATGTGCATTCAAGTAAATGAAGATAACCTTGGAGACAGTGTTAAAGGAGTGCAAAAACAAAAATTTTGCATGCTCTTTTATTTGCAATAAGTAGCTAAGGACCAACTTAACACCACTGGCAAAGTTCTTTGCTCGAGAACGTGACAATTAATTTAGAGATGCTTTTGTCGTGCCAATGCCCAGTTTCGGTTCAGAGAGTGCCAAGTGACGCTTTACTGAGAGTGGTTTTTGTGTAAACATGTGTGGCTACATGAGCACACAAAACTGTGTCAGGGATGCAACAGCTGTGCCAATTTGACGCTATTTCCCAATTTTGCGCCGAGCTGTGCCAAAACCATGAAATTGCCCCACGCTGCGCTAAAATGCCCAACCAGCCTCAAAATTTTTTCAGTTGCGCTAAATTCAGCGAGAAATAGAGGCCACGTTGTTGCCCACCTCCAGTTTGAGTTGTCAATCAATTCAAGTGCAGACCCTAACCTTAAACCACGGTAACCTAACCATGCTAACCTTAATCCCATTAGGTCAGGACACTCGCGAGATGCGATTGACCATATAAATTAACCAAGCCGTGCACCCATCGGTCCGCCTACTGCAACGGATACATATTAGTGGGACAACACAACTTCAAGACAAAAATGCGTTGCTGTAACCACGAATGCTTCGCCGGAAATATGAACTTCCTAGTCAGTAAAAGCAGCTGTGGCATGTCAGTAACTAGAGCTGGGAGTGCATACCGTGTTTTCTGTGTGTGAACAGTCGACTTGCTGAGGATGCTGAGGTTGCCGGCTACCATGTTGGTCGCCATAGCAACGACACGTAAAACATTTTTCTCTCTTGAAGTTGTGTTAGTTGCGTTGTCTCGGCGATAGATATGCGGTGTTGTCGCCGGACCAATGGGCGTGCGCCGCTGCTACTCTATCTGGTAGAACGCGCCTTGCAAACGAGCCGAGATATGCCCTAAACCTAACCCCCATAGTAAAAAAAGGAGGGGGTGGGGATGTAGCAGTGTTCGAAATTTTATTGGCCTTGTTCTAACCTGTGCATAACGCTGCTTAAACCGCCTTCGCCGCAGTACATTGGTGTCCTGCAGAAAAGAGTAATATGATTTGGAAGGGGCTGTTAGCACTTCCCACGGAACAGCAAATTTCGTTCAATTACTCATGTGTGTATACTAGAGCATAATTTTGAGTACTATTATGATCGCCGACGTCTGAAAAAGTTACTGGCAATCATTTGGAGCGGTGTATGACAATTATGCTGCCCTAAAATAACAAAAGGAAACTGCGCTAGTTTTTTTTTTTTTTGCCATCCCTGTTCCTCAGTTCCACGACAGCTTGGCAGATGGACATTTTAATTCACGGATTCTGTCAAAGGATTTGACAGACACGGCAAGTGCTAATGTGGACATTATCATTGTTTGCTAAGTGGGGTAGATCCAAATACTAGTTTTATTGTTGAAACAGCTATGGTCATGTTAACTCTGCATGACTTAGGTGATGTTGAATTTCTTGAACATACTATTTTATTCTAAATGCAAGCCTTTCTTCCTCGAAATTTTGTCTTTTGTGATAAAAAATAAAGGTTTTATTTTTCATAACCTGCTCTAAATTTGCATTTTACTGCTCTGAAACTAATATTCTGCTCCTCCAAAGATTGCTCCAAATTCTATTTCGGCTTTTGCACTTCTGCCGTGTGCATATGTGAGCAAACATTGACAACTCCTTTCAACAAAAGCACCCTCCCAGACGTAAACATGCGTCTTCCCCCAAATATGCACTGCCGAGCAAAGACATAAGCCTTTGTACCCCCATTCAAGCTTGCACCCTCTTTGTGCTGAAACATCTGTTGACGAAGAGTACTCTTAAAAATCGCGGCAGCCAACAGAAATTTGTGATAAAGGTAACGGCTGCTGTTCTTAAAGCAAATAAAAGATGCGCTTTGCACATGTTGCCATGACATATGCATTAAAGTTCAATATAAAAATGTTGTAGGCTGATATTTCTTAGATGATGCACGTGCATCCACACAAGGTTCCTCGCCTTCAGTGTTTTATGTCGTTATGCCTTTAAAGTGTAAATATGTGCTGTCGTTCATAGCTGTGCATATACATTTTTGCTGTGAAAAAAAATTGAAGAGATCTTTCTCAACTATTCTTCGTATTTGGGTGATAATTTTGTTAAAATAAAAATATGTAAAGAAATTGTGAATACACTCTATTCACGCTTCTTTTTGGTTGCATCGCGAAAGTTGCGTCACTTTTTTACCTTCTTTTGTGATGATTCATTGCTTGATAGCTCGGTATCATCTGGCAACTATATATTGACTAGCATGATCAAATGCTAGATGCATTATGCAAATGGTAGTGCTATATCAAGTGCAACGGAAATACTTTTCACATGTCTCAAGTATATATTTTTATTAGGACTTGTTCAGACTTCAATTTAAGCTGTTATACTTTTAAGCGTGCATTAGATAAGGTTGACATTGTTGCCACTCAAATCACTTATTGTAATTGTACGAATTTTTCGTGCTCATAATTGGTTTTCATTGATTTGAGCATTGGGCATGAAAACTGAAACAGGCGACTGCCAAAGAGTAGTGTTGCTTAGCAATGCTTTTCATTCGGCTTCACGCCACCATTCATGGCCAGGTGAGCCCATCGGTAATGACAGCAGTGATTGGCTCAAGGTAGTCATCATGAAGTTCTGCCATTTCAGGGCAGCACTCACGATGCTGCCATAGTCTTGCCGTTAACAGCTCTTGTGTTGCTGAGGACATGTTAGTCATAACACAGTACATCATTAGCAGCAGCGTGCAACAGATGATAATTTACAGGCTCCTCATTGCCAACCAGTCTCAGTTTTGTGGTGACATCACGGAAGTAGGGGGGGGGGGGTCACCGTGGGGTCAATATTTATTAAATGTAAAATACCTTCCAAGCTATATTCATTGTTGATATTTTGCAGATGATATACGAATATTCATGCATATTGATCCTGCAGGCTATCTTTGCCGCGAAATTTATTTTCAGTGCCTTCTTAATTATTCTTTTGCTCTTGTTTGTATGCTTGTCCTTAGTCTGTGGGCACTTAGTGCCTTTTATAGGGATTCCGTATGGCACATTTTGCATAACTAAATAGATCGTATCTTAGGCTGTACTGTGCTATGTTTAATGCTTTTTCTCGCAACAATGTCTATATTGTCTTATGGTTGTGCAAGGGCACAGCGAAAATATGAGTTAATCAGCGAATGCACATTACAGGTAATGGCAAACACTGACGCCCTCATCGGAATGCATGGTGCTGGGTTGACTCATGTGCTCTTTCAACCAGATTGGGCTGTCCTTTTTGAGATATGAGTGCAAAGACAAACTTACTACTCTATCTATGTGTGCGAATAAATTGCAGTGTGGTGCGAATACTTGCTAGAGGTTATTCACACAAGAGTCACGCAAGAATGGAATTTTCACTGATAGATTTAGTGTGTCCGGAGGGGTGCAGCCCGTAAGCACAAGAGCGGCACCAACTAATTGCATCTGGGACTAAATAAAAGGTCGTATTCACACACTCTGCAATGTTCTCCAAAGGTGGCATAACCGGACTGCTTGTATATTGGTGCAGGCTTGCATGCAGCTGCCTTTGAGGAGGAAATGTTTCACACTTCTCAAGTTGCAACCCATTTCAGTGCACTATAGTGCTTCAGTCAAGGTCTATGTCAGCATCTTGTCAGTGTCTTTCGTAGTGAGAGAAAAATCACCACCTTATTCATTACCAAAAAATCGACAAGCATGCAAATAAAATAAATAATGACAATATTTGATCTGAGTGAGAATCGAACCTAGGCTGTCCGCGTGGCAAGCAGCTGTCCTACAACCGAGCCACAGTATTGCTTCAAACTGCTTTGGAAAAAAAAACACTCCATGTCATGTAGTGGAAAGATTCTCCTTAAGGCATGTAGTACCTAATATAGCATGGAAGGAGCGTAAAATCATGCCAAGAGTCAAATATGGCAATGGCAGAGAATGGTAATTTTAAAGGCCTGCCCATTACAAAGCACTCAGACGCAGTTATCATCAGCTGCAAAAGCATCAGTAAGAGAAACAGCTAAAAGTCGGCACTCTTTTCTGTCCTTGTTTATTGCTTCTGTAGCTACGCTGTAACTACTTCTAGGTTCCACTGTTCGTATATTCAGCTGCGTAAGTTCGCGTGCTGCCGTATGGACGCATAGTGGGCCTTTTGCTGATTTGTGTGACGAATAATTATAACCAATTGCGCAACTGTAGTTGCAGTAGGCACTCTTGAATGACATGAAACATCCAATCTTACACACACTATAGTTCGTTTCCTTATGACACCGTTGAGGCATGCACCGAGAAATAAGGCCAGGCCAGCTCAGAAGGCGATATGCACAAGGCCGACTTACGCTGTCACTCTTGATCGCAAAGGTCAAGTGTTCACAAGTTTTTGAAGTCCTGTCAGCATACTGTCTGCACTGCAGCCATTTGTCTTGCATCAGACATTTCTGGCTTTGCAGTTGTGTTTTACGAAAAAAATCATATCAACACAAAGGAGTGGTGTCTTGGGCTGGTTAGTATTGCATTTCGAAAGAAAAAGAAATATGTATTTTTTTTTAGTGTTCAGGGAACATTTCGTAAAGAAGGCAGATAGCACAGAGCACACATTCTGAACTCTGTGATTTCCTATATGTCTTCTTTTTTAAACGTTCTCTGCGTACTAAGAAAGTATATTTCTTCCAAAAACCTCATCACCATGTGATAGGCGCTGAAGGACAGTGATGGAAGGTCAGTATGGAACACCATTGTCCGCCCCGGTGGAACAGTGGCTAAAGTGCTCGGCTGCTTAACCGAAGCTCGCGGGTCCGATACCGGCCGTGGGGGTCGCATTTCGATGGCGGCACAATAGTTGAGACCCGTGTACTCTGCGATGTCTGTACACGTTAAAAAGCACCAAATGGTCAAAATTTCCGGAGCCCTCCAGAAGGCCGTCACTCATAGTCATATAGGCGCATAGTCGTGACGTTGACGAAGGCAACATTTGGCGTGTCAAAGAATTTATTGGGCTGTACTTGTAGCCGGGAAACTGAAGTTCAGATTACAGTGATACACACTGGCACTGATAGTAGTGAACAAAGCATCGGCCCTCAATGAATTCACAAAGAGTGATGCGCATCGGCATTTATGCATGTGCCGTAGAATATCCCAGAGTTATTGCTTGTGGCCTTGTAAGTTCCAATAAGAATCTGTAATGTTCGCGTCTTGCGCGAAATCTGAACAGAATACTCAACTACAGTCCTGAAGCATCTCGAACACCGCAAGCACGGTTTGCGCTGAGCATTACTGACAGCCTTAAGGAGACACAGCAGAAGTGAAATAAGGCACACCTGTGAAAAAAGCTTAAAACAAAATACGGACAGGAATTGCTTGCAAAGAAATCCTAATGTTAAAGCAGGAAAGTACAATGAACTATCAGTGCAAACTAGAAAGTATAACTAATAAAGTACTGTCGTCAGGTCAACTGACACATGTAAAATGGCTTGAGGCGCACGACATGGATGACTTCATGACACACTCAGCGCTGTTGAGAGTTCATAATGCATAATGCCGGCCATGATAACCTCGTAATTAAAAGCGATGAGACGTCAAAGCACTTTACATGGACTGAAGTATCGCCGAAGAAGGTTTTCACCAAGTCCATGTCGGCAGATAGATGTCGACATCCAAACCCAATCACCGGGTTGGTATTTCAAGGAGCATTGTCGAAGGTCCTTTCGATGGCTCTTTGTCATCTGCTGATTCTCAATGCACAAGCGAATGAGTTGACAAGCTTTTTCAGCACAGTGATGTTAGCCAAGTACGTCGAGGTTTTCTTCATAGGCGGCGTTTGGCAGCATGGCATCAAACGTCGGTCCTGGACTCCTTCAGTAGGCTAACTTTAGTGGTGTCATGTGCGTCATTTTCTGCACTGCGATATTGTTTGGTCACGTACGGAAGAATGACATCCCTCATCTTGTATTTGACAACGATGTACTCAGCCAGCATGTCGGCGATAATCTTGTTTAGATGGTCAGTGAGGCCATCGGTCGGTGGCCGGTAGGCAGCGGTCCTCTGGGGACTGGTCTGGCCGTATATCAGGATCCCCTGAGTTAGCTCCGCAGTAAAAGTCGTACCTGTGTTGGTAATGTGAACCTCGGGGGTGCCATGACGCAGGACAATGTGCTTTATGCAGAACTTTGCTGCCACAATGTGGTACGTAGTAGCGCCAACTTTGGAAAACACAGATCAGAGAAAAGAAATATGAGGGAGGAGAAAGGTCGGGCGCTGCCTTTGGCCAGCGCCTTTGTCTTGACGTAGCGGATGAGGTATTCAGTAGCTACGACGATCCATTTATTCCCGGAATTCGACAACGGGAATGGCTCGGTAGGTCCTAGCCGATTTGCTGCTCAATGGGTAGCTCAATGGGATGCAAAAGTCTAGCTAACCTAGTTGGTGGTGTCTCCCGTCGCTGACAGCCTTGGCAGGTTTTGAAATAGTGGGTGGCAACGGCAGTAAGACGTAGCCAATTGTACTTTTTTGTATCTTCGCTAGTGTAGGGGAAAATCCAAGGTGTCCAGCTGTCGGGTCGTCATGCAGAGGATTGAGAACTTGTGGACGTAACGCCAAAGGTACTACAAATAGGTAGTTGGCCCGATGTGGCCAGAAGGTTTGCTTAACGAGGATGCCATTATGGAAGAAAAACGACGTCAGTTCTCGCTTGAGTACCTTGGAACAATGGCAGCCTTGTTCTCGAGGTATCCCACAAGGACCTTGATTTCAGCGTCGGTTGGCCGTCATTCTGCAATGTCGTCAACGCTTAAGGTTCCTAAGAAGCATTTGCCGTCATCGTCCTGAGGCGGTAGGTCAACAAGGGCGCGGGTCAGTAGTAGATGTTAGAGTGCCTTCATCCAGACTGTTGAGGAACGAGAGATGAGACGATGGCAATGGGGCCGTGCTGTAGTCGCAGCTTTATTTAGGGACATGGGCATGGAAGTGGTCGCAGCTGCAGCGTCCAGCCAGGTCAGAAGCTAGGCTGTTGTCTGTTTCTCATGGCTCGTGCATCACGAGTGGTGCATCATGAGCCACACGGCTCTCTTTAACATGGCAGCTGGCCACGATTGACGCTACGCTTCATTCCTTAGCGCTTTGCGCGATTTCCGACGTATAGAAAAGAAAAAGCAGGAGGGACGGACACTATGTACATGAGCGGAAGTCCATGGTGTGTCCGAGGGAAAGACGAGTTGTTACCGTGAAAAATGTTGGGTATCAGAGAGTTCTGGCAGGTGACACTGGGAGCTGCGGATTAGGCGAGGTGCGCATCGAGCAGTTGTTGTAGGCAGTGGATGCAATCTAGCGAGGCCCTTGTGGCAACTGGCATCAGCGGCACCAGCGATCACCACGCAGAGAACGGGTCAGGGCGGATGGTGCAGAGTGTGGTGATGATTCGTGTGGGCAGGCGCCAAAATTGGTGTGTGATCGGAATAGGCGTGAGTTTTGGTGAGAACTCGACGCTTGCTGCATGTGGTGCAAGCGTGAGCATGCAGGCCAATGGTCACCAAAATGCCCTGCCAGAAAAAATGCTTTGCGACGCACACTGTGATTTCCAAAGGGCTGTAGAGGTGGCAGCAGACGCATTGAACAAAGATGAGCTGGTGGCACTAGCACAAGGTGTGCATGGATGCCACCAACGTTGGCACATCTCTGTCGCGTGCTGAAAAAAAGGCAGCAGACTCGAGTAGCACTGATCAAAACCGCTGCTTCATCGAATGTCGCGTGGGAAGGGCTCATCAGGTTCAAGCTCTTCAGCGTTGTCTCCGGCAATGTTTGGCAGCAAGTCGGGATCTGCAGGAGACTTGGACTCTGCCAGACCTTGTGACGCCACGTATGTTGCTTCGTCACCACCTATGGCAGCTGGCACAGGAGATCTTGGTAGATGGATGGCACGCTGGCCATATGCTTGCGTGACCCATGGGTCATATTCGGGCCTCTCTATTACGGGCATAACTGGAGCATCACCTGCAGTCATTGCCATGCTGGCGGTGGATTTGCTGCTGGTGTGAGAGATGGCAGCTGATTCAGTTAGATTGCTGCCCATGGTGTCAACGAACACTTGAGTGGTGGTGCCGGTTTGGTTGTCGCACACAGAGTCAGTAGCACTCAAGTCGTCATGATCACCGATGTGTCCATACGTGTCGACCGCTTAACCAAAGGCCGATATTTGGATGGCTTATGCTGCGACACGTCAGTGGAGTTGTTTGTCGTAGGAAGGTTGTTGTTGTGGCATAGCGCTGGACAAGATGCGACCAAGGGGAACCGCAAGGAAAGCTTGATCGGCGTAGGTGAAGAAGCGGCTTCCATGTGGTTGGTCCTTTGACGGATGCAGTATTCAGTGCCGCCGAACCATAGAACAGCGTCTCGAAGTTCGTCATATGGGTGGGGGCTCCAGGAAAAATAGGTTAGGCGTCGTTTGATGTCAAGTGGGAGAACATACTTCAGTACCTCAAACATGAATACGTGGAGCCAGATGCTGTTGAGCTCCAAGGCTGCCTCGATCTCTGGGAACCATGACTCGATGCAGGCTGTCCGGAATGGTGGTAGAAGTGAGTCAAAGTGCGGCTGCAAGGCTTGGGCTGGCCACGAAACTCAGTGGAACCGCTGCTGCGCCGGTCGCTTGTCTGTTGATCTGTGGTCACCAAATTGGCGGGGCAGCTGGCCAAGACTGGCACGACGCTACAGGACTTATGAATGGCAGTGATGTCGAATTCCTAAAGTGATGACAACTTTGAAAGGCTTCCCGTAGGCGTAGGGTTGAAACTTGGGTGTAGACCAAATGATGGCAAGGCACTCTTTTTCAGTTGTGCAATACTTGGCTCTTGCCTTTGATAGCAACCGGCTAGCATACGTGATAACACTTTCCAGCCCATCAGTCTTGTGCACAAGGATGGCCCCAAGTCCTACGCTGCTTGCGTCTGTGTCTAGTTCTCTGTTTAGGTGTATTTGTCGAAATGTGCAGTATTATTGGTGTCACCAGGCATCATGTAAGTTCCTGAAATGCTTCGTCTTGGGGTGTTTCCCACTGGAATTCGCTGTTAGTCTTCGTGAGTTGTGCTAGCAGCTTGGTGATAAATTTTTTGACGAAACGCCTGTAATAGGCGCACAGTTCGGGAAATTGGCATACTGTCTTCATGTCGGTGGGCGGCTATGTCAGCGATGGCTGGCAGTCGGTGATGGCGGCTGTTTTCTGCAGGTTGAAACAAACTTCAGACGTGCTAATAATGTGTGCCAGGAAAAAGAGCTGCTCGCACATGAAGCCACGCTTTTCTGACCTCAGGGTGAGTCTGGAGATCTTGGTAGCTTGAAGTACAGCTTGTAGATGCCAGAGGTGCTCATTCAAGCTTGAGGAAAGCATGACACCATGGTCTAAGTACACGAGGCAAATCTCATCCGCTTCATCCGGTGAAAGGGGCACGGGGCATACGTCCGTGCATCTTATCTTTTTCTATGCGAGTTTACGGGTTGATCATCCTCCCGCAGCCATCTTGGATTGCACGGCGCGCCACCTATAGACAAGAGCACGCCTATCTCGCACCCAGGCGTCTTCAGCGCTATACGCTCACTCCCAGAGACGCCATAATTTGTTTGGAACTGCCAAGGCGCGCCTCGCTAGCATGGCATGCACTGGTTCTGGGAGTTTAAAATGTGAAAAAGCGCCTGTTCACGCTGCGCCCGCTTATGAAATGTCATCTGGGTACCACTGCGCTGTCATCGTATGCGGCAAAAATCAGCGGAAGAGGAAGAGATTACTGAGCACTGCCTGTGAAGTTCACAGCGCATCGCAGGAATTATGCCGGTCCTGTGTTTCGTGATTGCACAGATTTTCAAAAAACGAAAAATGCTGAGCTCCGCCGCCTTAGGATATAATCGCAATCAGCAGGAAAAACTACCAGCCCAGTGAAGTGAACGAAAAAGTGTACTTACTGCATTTATTCAAGCGCGACCCCAGCTGTTCCAATTTACAGCGGCGGTTTGCATGCAGTATGTCTGTGGTATGCGGCACAAAACTACTTCCGTGGTGTTTTGCAGGCTGCATGTCAATAATATGATATACGTATTACGACTCACATGTGGATGCTCGCACCACGCATGCTTACTACAACTATAACGACCTACTATCGCGATGCAAAGAGATGTGAATGGCGAGGAAAGTATGGCTTTCGACTCAGTCGAACTGCCACATGCCTTGACTGTCACTAGGCACTTTTCTACATGTGCTTTTGGTCGGCGTCACCATAGCATTTTAAAGTCTCTTTCTGGCAGGAACTTTTGCACCACCTGTGTTTTCCGAGTGATCGGCAGGACTGGCAATTGATACACATGTGGTGCATAAGTTCGAGCCAGATTCTAGCGCTACGTTGACGCCGGCTTACAGCACAAATTCTGCCTTGTCACAGCCAAGGTATGCAGCAGTTAACGCTTTCCGCTGTTCCCGTTTCTTTCAGTCAGATAATACGTACCTGATGAAGTTGCTTCCTCAGTCTGTATTGCACGTGCTGCAGACATTCTGGACTGCTGAGGAAGGTCTTCTCATTGTTTCACACGAAATCGGCATAAAGTTTCAGCAAAGGAATAGCGTGAAACAGGATTACAACCGGCCTCTGGTTGTGAAGTTTCGCGTTTAATTTGCAGAGCGTCTGCTCGCGTGGCAGTTGAAGGAGTTGCTTTGCTGTGCTTGCAACAGATGGCGGCACGCGCTTTTCAATATGGCAGCAAGGACTGGGCTCGCTGTGTTCTGGCGTATGGCCCGTGGGCACTGCGAATAGTCAGCTCCAGTGTTGTCGAGAGCGGTGACGTTGTGGCCGTCTAATGTTACGTCGAGGTCGCCAGTTCATCGTCGCGCACTGCACTTAGATCATGGCATTGGCTACGTTGTTTTGCTTCGCTGCTTTTACGTCATCGTCAGGTATTCTTCCAGCCGTGGAGTTTCGACTTCATAGCTCTGTCTGGCTTGCGGCGTGTTTAGGCTTTGTCACAACTTTGTTAGTGGTGGTGGAGGGTGTTCAATAGTTCGTCGTACAGAAATCGCACCTGCATCAGTTGCTGCTTTCTGTTCTCTCAATATGGGCTAGGCAATCAGTGCCTAGTTGAACCAGTGCATGTCAAGCAGTGAGGCGACAGGTAGCGGATTGGTGATGGTGAACAGTAAGACAGGATAGAAAGGTGGTCTAGTTGGTTGTTCACAATTGTTCAGCGAACTGGGAGTGTGGGGGAACACACACAAGAAGCAAAGAAACACATTGCACGAGGGCTCACTATCAGTGGGCCTTTCGTAATAATAAATTGCTGTGTGCCTCTTTGCTTTTTGTGTGTGTTCCCTCGCGCTCCCAGTTAGCTGAACGATTATAAATGGCAAGATCCTCAGGGTGTCCACTGCACTTCTGCTGGGTAGTCGGCGGTGTCACGTAATTTTTCAGCCCACTGTGGGCGTGGCGCGTCGATGGCGAAACCACGCATTCCCATCGGGCGGTACTGGCAGTGGCGGTAGCTGTGTCCAGCTTCCCTGCAATGGTCGCAGGGACGTCGATGGTCGGGGCATGCCACGCGTCAGTTTGCACGTAACATATCGTTGGCTGGCGTATGGACGGTAAAGCGTCTGTGGCGGTGGAACTGCGACGATGCGGACTCTTGAAGTTGGCGTGGAGGGGAGCGTAGTGTCTGGCTGCAGCAGCATAGCTCATGGCTTGCTGCTGAGGCTGTCGCGGTTCACAGGAGGCAAGTGAAGGTATTTGTATCTGCGATCTGCAAACGGTATCTGCGATCGAGTCCAATCGAGTTTGTGGTGAGGGCAACAGCTTGTGCAGTTTCTCTTTTACGATTGCTCAGATCGTTTCGCCCAAATAGTCGGAGCAAGGGCATGTATGCAGCTGCGCTGTATGGAGTTAGGTGACAATTGTACTGTCAGATGCGCATTTCTAGCGTGTCCTAAAAAAATCGTCGTTTCCGACACAAATTCTTCGACACTGTTTCATGGATTCCGCCTTAGTCCCGCAAAGAGTTCTCACTTCACTCATAAGGAAATGAACTTTCCTGTCTTTGGGCATGCCTGAATCGGCGTGGTGGATGAGCCTTCTCATTTCCTCTGTGAATAGCGCCATGATTCTATCTGGCAGCTGTACGCGGATTTCAAGCATGGCCTTGGCCCTCTCCTTGTGGACAACTTTGGTGAGTCTTGCAAGGAACTTGATGCAAAAAGTGTGCCATCTTGTTAGGGCTCGCTCTTGGCTTTCGAACCATGTCCTGGCTGCGTCTTCAAGGGCAAAATAGGCATCTCGCAGCATGTCTTCACTGCTGCAGACGTTGGAAGCGGCCACGCGGTCGTACGGTTTGAGCCAGCTTTCCAGATTCTCAAGTGATC
Organism: Rhipicephalus microplus; assembly: GCF_043290135.1. Lineage (NCBI taxonomy): Eukaryota > Metazoa > Arthropoda > Arachnida > Ixodida > Ixodidae > Rhipicephalus > Rhipicephalus microplus. Next base: position 920,679 of record NW_027464631.1, read on the forward strand.
AACCATGGAAAGTTGGCAGTTCCCTGGGTGGCCAGAGCAGGATAGCTGCAGGCAGCACAGGATCTGTTGTCGTCCCTGTGGCTAAGGTGAGGGTCGTGATCTGCCGGGTCTTTCGAGGTAGAGACATGAACACTGGCGGTAGACCTTGCTGCATCCGTCTTGCTCGCTGCTCGGAGTTGCAGTCGGTGTCTTCTTTGGCACTTGAGCTGGGTTCTTGGCTGGATAGAGGCATTTGGAACATGAAAGAAGCAGCACCTCCACCAGATGCCACGTACTGGTGACGTCGACAAATGCAGCAGTCGGCGTGTCGAAGGAACGCGTTGAATAAACTGAAAGTCAGATTACAGTGACACACACTGGCACTGATAGAGGCAAACAGTGTCGGCCATCAGTTACAAACGGTGGTGCGTGTCGGCATTTGTATGCATGGGCGGTTGAATATTCCAGTGTTATCACCACCGGCCACTTACGTTCCAGAAAAATCTAATGTTCGCTTTTTACAAAATGAAATTTCTCGAACACTGCAGATGCTGTTTGCGTACAGTTTTTGTATGTGGTAGCCGAATCAAATAGAGCAGAAGTGAAATACGCATGGAAATATCATTGTTTTGGGGCGATGAAACCAAGATATTCCTATTGTTAACACCATTCCACATTGCTCAGGAGCAGGTCATTTCTATCGCACCTGGGTTATGTGGAACCTTGAACTGTGATTTCCTCTGTTAAAAAAACACTGCGAGGTTTCTGCAGCTATTCGTGTCAACTTACTAATTCAATTGTCTTTAGTGTTTGTAGATGGGCAGATGCTTCCGAAAGGCGCTAAATTATTTCTTCGCATTTGCATTACATGGTATCTTCTACCAGATAGTATGAGTTGCTTCAAGTGGCAGAGAAGAGTGTCCAACATGCTGGTTAGATAAAAAACATTTAGCATATCAGGCAAAACATGTTGGTATGGCGGTGACAGTATCAATTTCGAAAATTGAGAGACAATTCGTCATGTGGTGGTGTCTACCACACAAACTAGAATCAAAGCAATAAAAAAGATGCAAAATTAAGAAGCTCTTGTCATTTTTGTAGATATTGTAACGGTAGGATGAGAACGACGAAGAAGACAAAGAGAAAGACGATGTTGTCAGATCTGTGAGCCAACTGGGCGCCATCTTGCCCACCACCGAGTTTATTCCTCGTTTTATAAAGTAAAGTTATTCTCCCGTAACATCATTGGTGGAGGTGCTGGGTACTCACTTCACGCAAAACGGAGCTTCGTAGCGGGCGCCTAGTGGTCTCCCCCATGGCGACTGCAGTCAACAATGCCGACCCTTCCCCGACTACCGTGCCTTCTCCAACTACGTCCGTGCTTTCTCCAACTGGACCGTCAACCCTCATCTTGGAGCCCCCGAGAGATCCAGGTACCTTTTCTGGCACTGATGGCATTGACGTAGAAGCCTGGCTGAAGTCATACGAACGAGTGGGTGTACGTATGCGATGGGATCCAACGCTCATGCTGGCCAACGTGATTTTTTATCTCAGAGGTACCGCAAAGGTCTGGTACGAGACGCACGAGGAAGAACTGACTAGCTGGGAGTTATGCAAGCAAAAGCTCCGGGAGCTATTTGGCAGGCCTGTGGGAAGTCAACGCGCCGCCCAAAACGAGCTCGCACGTCGAGTTCAGACGTGCACCGAATCATACCTCACGTACATTCAGGACGTGCTCGCTTTGTGCCGCAAGGTAGACTCGCAGATGTCCGAAGCCGATAAGGTTGGCCATATTATTAAGGGCATAGCAGATGACGCCTTTCACCTTCTTGTGTTCAAGAATTCATCTACGGTCCACGACATTATTTCTGAATGCCGGCGCTTTGAAGAAGCGAAGAGCCGCCGTGTTCTCCACCAGTTTGCCCGGCTTCCAAACACGGCTGCAACATCCACATGCGAAGACCCTCGCCTGCCTTCTACGGAAAGTCCCGGTGACGTTGTCCGTATTGTCCGTCGGGAAATAGAAGCCGCAGCTCCACTCGTGTCAGCCTCCCCCAACTCCGAAAGCTATCACGCCACCGTCTCTCTCATACAGACCGTCGTGAGGCAAGAACTGGCCAACGCCGGCTTAAACGTCTGCTCCATTCATCGTCCAGACTACGCCACACCAAATCCACCCGTGACTGTTCCGCCCAACCGACGTTTTTCTGCCAGCCCACATTATCGCGACCCGGCGGTATGGCGCACCCCAGACGACCGGCCGATATGCTTCAATTGCGGTCGTATAGGCCACATTTCGCGTCACTGCCGTGCTTGGTCCAGCTCTGCTCCGTGGCCTCACCCTCCGCCCCATCGCCCACCTGTCTGGAATTCACGCTCATCACCGAAAACAGAGCCGCTAACGCCTGAGAATTCCTCGCGCCCCCGATCCAGCCGCTCCCCTTCGCCACAACGCCGTTTCTCCCGCTCGCCCCCATCTCGCCGATCGCCGTCCCCAAGCTCGTTCCGGCGTTCACCTCCGGAAAACTGACGGGAGCAGCTCTTGGAGGTGATGCTGCAATACCGACCCGATGCCAAAATCCTCTACTGACCTTGCCCGCACATCAGAACCTTATCAATGTTGACGTCGACGGTGTACCTACTACAGCCCTCATTGACACTGGCGCACACGTGTCTATCATGAACGCTGACCTTAGAGCACGGCTGAAGAAAGTCCTTACTCCTGGCCCAACTCCTGTGGTCCGAACGGCCGATGGTGGAAAAGTCGCCGTAATTGGTGTGTGCTCAGCTCGCGTCAGCGTCGCCGGACACCACACATCAGTTCTGTTTTATGTTTTAGAACACTGCCCTAATGACATAATTTTGGGCCAAGACTTTTTGTCTGAACATTCGGCCTTGATAGACTGCTCTGCCGGTATAGTGCAACTCGCTCTACCTAATGTTGTTGATCCTCCAAGTTGCCCTCCAAGTCGGCTTTGTTCTACAGAACACCTGCGTCTCCCTCAACGAACAGTAGCTTACATAGGCGTCTCCCCTGTTCCACCTGTCCCAGACGGTGTTTATATTGTGTCCCCCAATGTTGACGTCCTGCTTTCGCACAACGTTGCGTTTCCTCACACCGTCATCACTATTACGGCCAATGCATCCTGCCTACCCTTAGTGAATTTTTCACTATGTACACAAGTCCTCCCTCGTGGTATATCTCTAGCCGAGATCGTGCCGGCGGCAGAGTGCCATATTTGCACTCTAAGTTATGACAGCATCCCGAGTGCCGAAAAAACTTCGTCTACTCCTCCATCAGACCAAAGTGTGTTAACCAAGATGATTGCCCCCGACTTGCCGAAAGAACAAGCTAACGACCTGCGTTCCCTGCTTGCATCTTTTTGGGACATCTTCGACCTTGGCGACCGCCCACTCGGCCAGACGTCCGTTGTTAAGCACCGGATTGATACAGGCGATACGAGTCCCATCCATCGGAGACCCTACCGTGTTTCCCATGCAGAGCGGCGCATCATCCAACAGGAGGTCGACAAAATGCTTTCTCGGAATATCATCGAGCCTTCATGCAGTCCCTGGGCGTCCCCTGTTGTACTTGTAAAGAAGAAGGACAACAGCTGGAGATTTTGCGTCGATTATCGCCATTTAAACAAAATAACGAAGAAGGACGTCTACCCTTTACCACGCATAGACGATGCCCTGGATTGCCTTCACGGCGCAAAATATTTTTCCTCCATTGACCTCCGCTCTGGGTACTGGCAGATTGCCGTTGATGACATGGACCGTGAGAAGACGGCGTTTATCACTCCCGACGGCCTTTACGAGTTTAAAGTGATGCCATTCGGTTTATGTAATGCGCCCGCCACATTCGAACGTATGATGGACGCTCTGTTGCACGGCTTCAAGTGGTCCATCTGCCTGTGCTACCTGGACGACGTTATCGTTTTTTCGCCTTCTTTTGCGACGCACCTTGAAAGGCTATCGAAAATCTTATCTGTCTTTCGTAAGGCGGGCCTGCAACTCAATTCGGCAAAGTGCCACTTCGGCCGTCGTGAAATTTCTGTCCTCGGACACCTCGTTGATTCCGTGGGGGTTCGCCCTGATCAAGATAAAATACGCGCAGTAAGAGATTTCCCTGTACCAACCTGTACCAAAGACGTTCGCAGTTTCGTTGGCCTCTGTTCTTACTTCCGCCGCTTTGTTAAAAACTTCGCCGACGTAGCACGCCCTCTCACTCAACTTCTCAAAAAAGACGCTGGCTTCATCTGGGGCCCTGAGCAAGCAGATGCGTTTCAAAATCTAGTGTGTCTGCTTACGTCTCCGCCTATCCTCGCCCACTTTGATATTTCATCTCCAACAGAAGTTCGTACAGACGCAAGTGGCTATGGCATCGGTGCAGTCCTCGCCCAGAAACAACAAGGACGAGACCGTGTTGTTGCTTATGCCAGCCGCCTTCTTTCGCCTGCTGAAAGAAAATATTCAATAACCGAACGGGAATGTTTGGCACTTGTCTGGGCAGTCGGTAAATTTCGTCCCTATTTGTACGGCCGGCCATTCACAGTAATCACAGATCACCACGCCTTGTGTTGGCTTTCGTCCCTTAAAGACCCTTCAGGCCGTCTTGGCCGTTGGGCGCTGCGCCTTCAAGAATTTGATTACTCAGTCCTGTATAAAACCGGCCGCCTGCATCAAGATGCGGACTGCTTGTCCCGGTATCCTGTCGACCCTCCAGACGGCGACTCCTCTAAAACCACCCTTCCTATCGACGTTTTCTCTCTATCCGCGTTTCATGACATTGGAATCGAGCAGCGACGAGATACTTTCTTGGACGGTATTATCCGAAGGCTCACATCGGTGAGGCCCGACCCTTCCCTTCGAATGTTTGAAATACATGATGGTGTATTGTACCGTTGCAATATGCGTCCTGACGGCCCCGAAAGACTACTCGTCGTTCCCATTCAATTGCGTCACACTGTTCTCGCCCAGCTTCATGATGCACCTACAGCGGGTCACCTCGGCGTGTCACGGACCTACGACAGAGTTCGCCGGCGCTTCTTCTGGCCTGGCATGTACCGCGACGTCTGCCGTTATATTGCAGCCTGCGACCCTTGTCAACGACGGAAAAAACCAAATGCCCCTCCGGCCGGACGTCTTCAGCCACTGCACATCCCACAAGACCCATTCTACCGTGTTGGCGTGGACCTGCTTGGCCCTTTTCCTACGTCAGCTGCGGGTAATCGGTGGATTGCAGTAGCAACCGATTATGCTACCCGATACGCGATCACACGGGCCCTTCCAACCAGCTGTGCAACTGACGTGGCCGATTTCCTTTTGGAGGACGTCATCTTACATCATGGCGCCCCTCGACAACTCCTTACCGACCGAGGCAGCTACTTCCTTTCCAAAGTGGTTGATGACCTCCTCCGCTCCTGCGCCACTAAACACAAGCTCTCGACTGCTTACCATCCACAAACAAATGGTCTAACGGAGCGCCTCAATCGCACTCTCACCGACATGCTCTCCATGTATGTCTCCGCCGATCACCGCGACTGGGACACTACGTTACCGTTTGTAACATTCGCGTACAATTCTTCCAGACACGACACCGCTGGGTTCTCTCCTTTTTTTCTGTTGTTCGGCCGTGACCCTGCGCTACCTTTCGACACTCTCCTGCCGGCCGGACTAAATGACAAGTCTCAGTACGCTCGTGATGCAATAATGAAGGCCCAAGCGGCACGCCAAGTTGCTCGACGACGCTTACTCGACTCCCAGGACAATCAGAAGAGCGTATACGACGCCCGCCATCGTGACGTCCACTTCACACCCGGAGATCTCGTTCTGTTATGGTTCCCCTCGCGCCGCGTTGGACTTTCGGAGAAGTTACTCCCACGCTATTCAGGTCCCTACCGTATCTTACGCCAAGTAACTGACGTCACATACGAAATCACCCCTACGGACCCCGCCATCCTTCACCCTCACACTGACGTAGTGCATGTTACGCGACTCAAACCGTATTACTCCAGTGCCTCCTGATTAGCACCGGGTCGGTGCTCCAGCCGCCGGGGAAATCATGTAACGGTAGGATGAGAACGACGAAGAAGACAAAGAGAAAGACGATGTTGTCAGATCTGTGAGCCAACTGGGCGCCATCTTGCCCACCACCGAGTTTATTCCTCGTTTTATAAAGTAAAGTTATTCTCCCGTAACAATATTTCTGTAGGTCTGGTAATTATACATCCATTTCAGTTGTAACGTAAATATGCTCAGATCTTGACTAAGGTCTATTTTGCAGCTACAACTGCGACGATCCTGTGTGCTACAAAGACTTGGCTCGGCTTCGTGGCATCAAGTGCTTCACATGGGAGGACAACACAAAGCTTCAAGCTGAAGATGAAGTAAGGGCATTGATGATTCATAACAGATTACTTCGTACTCAGGGCTGTCCACCGTGGTGTGCTGTTCAAGGGAACCCCTAACAAGTGGTAACGCTGACAAGAATGTGCTTTATTATAAAAAATAAATGTACTTACATCTGTATTAGGCTTGCATATTTACATTCGAGATGTGTTATCTTGCCATATTCAAGCGGTAGTTGATTATTTAGTACTAAAGGAATTTTATGTTAAAAAGTGGATCATTGGCGTATTAGTGAAGCAGCAAATTGGACTAGTTGGAACATTATCATCACGATCAGTGCACAAAAAGAAAACTCAAGAAAGCGCTTGTGAGGCGCATTTGCTTGTGTTTTTTTGTCCTTTTGTGCACTAATCGTGATGAGGATGGCGTATTGGTGTCAGCTGATAGCCCTTCCAAGGCTGAATGTCCTTCCAAGGCTTCCAAAGCTTCCAAGGCTTCCAAGCCTGATAGCCCTTCCAAGGCTTAACCAGCGCCCGACAGATGGCAGCGCTTCACCGGCGCCTTCTCCACTTTGACTGCTGTTCTAGAACACCATACTGTGGCCTCGTCTGCTAGCTGGAGCGTGAGCCATAGCCAGTGCCAACGGCGAGCCCGCAACTCATGAGTGTGTGTAGCGCTGTCAGGCGCAAATGGAATATGCCTTAGTCACTAATAAAGTTTGTTATCTGCCGTGCCCCTGCCGTCGACCTCGCCCCAGCCCAGCACTCACAGTAGTACAGACAGAAAAAGAAGCCCTTTTAATGTTTAAGCCGCTAGTCCCATGTGGAAATGCAAAGCTGTGAGCATAAAATTGAACACATAAAGTTGCTCGTAAAAGCGCTTTTATAAATGACATGTTCCTATTTACAAAGGACTTGGGAGTTTCTATGTTTACACGTCGTGGTTTCAAGGGCACTTATGTTTAAATGTTTCTAATCATCCTCATATAACTAACAACCTTTCTATCTTGTTGTACTTATGGTGTTCATATTTGGCTGCATATGAAAAGTGTGCAGATAAAGTGACAAGGTCCTGTCATGCACTAGCTATAATTTAATGTGAACAGCTTTTTCACTTACCGTATTTACTTGCATAATGAACACACTTTTTTTCTCAAACAATCGAAGCAATGTTGATGGGTGCGTTTATTACGCGGAGTAAATTTTATACAAACATTTTCGGGAGCAGCAAAAAATGCGGTAATGCAAAAAAAAGTTGGGTCGTTTAGCCTTTCGCAATTTACATACGCATGCACGGTTTAGAAACAGCTTCTTTAGTTGTACTTTACTCATCTTCAGTGGTTGATGGCGCTATCTTCTGCAAGCTGTCCCCAGGCCGCCCGCGAATGCCATAAAAACATTTTGCAACTCTTTTCTCGCAGTTGTCAAACCGCAACAGTGGTATCTGCTGTGATCTCGAGGGGTGCCCAAAAGTGTGCGCTACTATGCTACGACGCACTTTGCCTACTTCGCGGCAACCTAGCACAACGACCGTGGCAATGCCGTTAACATTGTAGCAAGCACGACGAGGTCGTGGTAGCAAGTAACCAACATTGCGGCAAGCAACCCCCGAAGCATCAAAACAAACTGTCAATAACAAGATTACCGACAAAATACGGTTGCTACCTTGCTGCTACGTGAGAAATGTCTGTACGTGCGGATAACAATGCCTGTATGCGTGGAAGCAAGAATCAGGAGCGCTACCATGTTGTGGAAATCAACACGATCTTTTCTGGACGACAAGCGATTTTTTCTGGTTTTCCGGAAACCTGCCACCTGATAGTGACGAATGAACCTTCCCGACAGCATATCCTGCTGTTGTCGCTTAAAAATTGCGTGCACATGTTTGAGCTTTCAGGGGTGGGGGGAGGAGGGCTGATTTTTTAGAAAAAGGTAGAAAGGTAAGAAAATGGGGTGTGGAGTGAACGATAAATGTCTCTCATGTAAGGACACCTTAACCGATACACTCACGGGGGAAGGAAATCAAGGGACCGTTAGAGTGAAGAAAAAAGAAAGCAGGCTAAAAAAGAAAGGGGGGTGGGGAAGGGACCAACTTCAGTTGGCACGGGAAGTTGGGGGACCTTCACTCACTGTGTGCTTATCAGCTGTGATGTCTCTCCATTGGCACTGCTTGTGAACCCCGCTGTGGCACTCAGATAAGATGAGGAATGTGCTGTGCTCATATGGAAAGAAAGGCAATAGGCATGCAGCAACCGGCGAAGGGTGGAGGAAGCGAGCCAAGGTAGTTGAGGGGGGGTCGGCAAAGTAATAAAATATGGAAGAGATGCAACGGATGAGCAGGCACCTGGTTAGCGAGACTGCAGCGGATGAATGTAGGGGGTGCATTTATTACGCTGGGGAAAAAATACAAATTTTGATGTCTGAAGTTCTTGGTGTATTTAATATGTGAGTGCGTTCATTATGCGAGTAATTACGATAATTTAATTCTAAGTTGAAGTTTCTTGGCGGTTATTAGAGTCACAACAGGTGGGTATTGCAACCATATTGTGAGGCATGTTCGTCACTGAACACAAATTCTCTTGGTATAAATCTTTCACGTGCTTTGGTGTAAACACATACAACCGTATCACATGTGCCAGTATTCACAAGAACTTATGGGCGATAAACCTTATGCAAAATTGCTGCCATCTGTCAGAGGTTTGACGAAACTATCGATTCGACGTCATGATGAAGGCTTGTGTCTGAACCCTCTAAAAGATATTCATAATGCTTAGTGCTCTAGCAACATGGGGCACGTCTGCCCATTATTGTTGGGCACCGTCGCGGAATCGTGTGCTAGGAGAGGTTGAGTTCCTGTCATTGGCGGAGCTTTAAGATAAAGAAAATACTGATTTTTCTTTGATAATCCAGCGCCAAATGGTCAGTAAAACCTCACCGTATTACCCCAAATCGGTGAGAATGCAATAACGGAGCTTTGTGCATTCAGAACACACCCAAACGAAAGCTGCACATGGCGCATCGTTTCCCACAGTTGCTCTCTAACATTTTCAGCTAAGTAATTACAAAACCATTTATGTTGCCAGGTTTTCGTAGATTCCGCACTATAAATTGTCGTAATCGTGACATTTGAGCAAAATTTAAGCAATGTTTAATTTTATTGACTACCGTGAAATAGAAGTTCCATGCTACATCATTGCACGCATATAATTAAATAGAAAGACACACGATGATGTGTAAAAGCATAAATTACTCTTCTAAATTGTATGGCTGCTAACGAGTACACAGTGTCCAGTCCTTAAGTGGAGGCATAAATAGGCTTCATGCTACTGATAGAGTAGAAATCCACAATGACGAAGTCTTTAAATTTTGTGTGTTAGTTTGCGTGAGTGTTTCCCTTTGTGATCCATTCATACGAGTTCACATGCTCATATAATCATATACTAACATATCATATGTTATTGTATCAGGATGATCACATGTGAGTATGATGTGATCATATGAGTATGCGATCAGTTCTCTGAGTATGCTGCTGTGATGCGCACTTACGAAGGTGGTTAGATGAAGTAGTCAGCGGCAATTATTGAATGTAAGAGGGAAATGTCTCTTTGTCTTTTTTCAATACTTTTGTCATAAAATCGTCTTGATATGGCAAGCGACATCTCTTTTCCCCATTTCCCCGCCCCTCAGTTCAGGGTAGTTAACCAGATTCTACAATGCTAGTTAACCTCCCTGCATGTCTTTCAATTTATTCTCTCCCTCTCTTGATATGGCAAAGCGCACACACATGTAACGAAATAGACTTAAACATTTATTTGACCGATTCAAGTTCACTTTATTTCACATGGTAACTGAAGCTCTGTTCCAATTATGAACAGCATTGTGGACAGTCATCACTGACATCTTAGAAGCCAGCATCGAGCACATGCTTTCCAAGAACTGAAACACGCCTGGATGGCTGCTACGCGTTGAGGTGCAATCTCACGTTCAGGAGAAAGTTAAAATAACCAAACTCAACTGTTCGTTTTTAGCTTTTGTCGTGTTCAAATTTAAGAAAAGCTGAATGTTACTTACATTCAGCATCTGGAGAAGCATCTGCTTGTGTGCAGATGACTATTCCGGCGAGATCCAAGTTACCCAAGCGTTCGCCGAGCTGCCATCTTATTCAGACAGCGAAGTAGCCTGCATCGTTTTTGTCCATGATGCCATCTTCTGGACACTGTTTATTTTGCCGGCTACGTAAAAATTGCAATGGGAATTATGATGGCCTTTGTCCATTTAGCTGTCTATTCAGCCATCTACAGTGAGTAGTAGAAGAAGCCTTTGATTGCTAGTGTGGTTACTAACAATTTAGTAATGACCTGACCACCGAAGTCAGCACTGTTCACTAAGTAGGTAGTAAATTTTGCCATCCTACACTTTATTACTTCCTTTTACTTAGAGGCTAGTGCTTTTTGCTACAAATGAACTGAACATTCAAGTCGGCACTGTTCACTAACTAGGTAGTAAATTTTGCCAATTTGAACTTTTTTACTTTCATTTACTATGAGGCTAGAATGCCAATATCATCCTAATTGATAAGAAAGGACAAGTCAAGGACTTGAAAAATTGCAGGCCAATCAGCTTACTGTCCGTTGTCTACAAAATATTCACAAAAATAAAATAGCTAGTAGAATTAAGGTGACATTAGAGTTCATTCAACCAAAAAAATAAGCAGGATTTCATGCAGAATACATCACAAGACCGTATTCATACTATCAATCTGGGGATAGAGAAATGTGCGGAATACAACCAACCCCTATACATAGCCTTCATAGATTACGACAAGGTATTTGGCTCAGTCGAGGCATCAGCAGTGATGCAGATACTACGAAATCTGGGCATTGAAGAACCCTACATAAACATACTGAAAGAAATCTACAGCCAATTCACAACCACTATAGTTCTTCATAAAGAGAGTGATAGAATCGCAATAAAGAAGGATGCCAGGCAAGGAGAAACGATCTCTCCAATGCTATGCACCGCGTGTTTACAGGAGCTTTTCAGGTCCTTAGATTGTGAAGAGTTAGGAATAAAAATTAATGGGTAACATCTTTGTAACCTGTGATTCGCTGATGACATTGCCTTGATGAGTAACTCAGGGGATGAATACTGAACTGGACATAGAAAGCAGAAGAGTAGGTCTAAAAATAATATCTATAAAAATAAAATAATGTACAGTGTCGTCCACTCTTAGAATGAACACGGCAATGCATGGCGGCGCTTCGCGGCATGCCAGCGCCCATGATGCAGGCGCGCATCAAAGCTTATCGGCGGAAGCACATAGGCATTGCGTAATCTCTTGTGACGCGCTTGTGCGTCGTGCTTGCTTTGCTGTGAAGCATGCCTAACGATGAGCATGCCAATAGAGATTGAGTGCGCTGCACTACTGTTGTGGCAAAGCTCGCATTACTTACTGAAGGGCGATGCTGTTTTTGCGTAACGAAAAAGTTTCTAACATGCTACCGACAGGACAAATGCAGCCTGCAGACGTCTCTCTGGCAGCTCAAGGCTTCTCCAGAAATGAAATATTTGGGACGTTACTAAGTCGCATTTGCGTTTTTTTCTCGCCTATCGCGATTAATAACCCATTGTTAGAGCAAGCTACAGAGGCAGGACTGGTATTAAGCAATTTTTCCTTAAAGCAGTTCATGCCGTGACTGTGTATTTAACGTACTGTGGAACAAATTGTAGTATATTTGCCAATCGGCATCCAGATCTGTCATTATGAAGACCTGTATGGGCATGTTTCTCAAACTGAACGCCAAGTCTATTTGAGAAATGATCCACACATCAGAAATGGGTTCTTTCAATAGGTAGTGTCAAGTTTTATTTTGCTCAGCATCCCTACTCCTTGCCTCCGGCCGCACTTCAACCCATTCTTCCCATTTAACCTATTCTGTCTTTGCGTGACGAATCAACTTTGTGACTGCGAGGCGCTAGCTGAGGTGAATTTGATACCTTTGCCCTTTCTGTGTTTTTTTTTCACAAACCTTATTGTTTGTGTGTATTTTTGCAAACATCGCTGCATTGCTTTGTTTAAAGGATTTAACAGAGCAAAACCACTGGACATATATGAGAGGTACTGTAGAAGATGGATGTCGACTAATGCCACTGCATGTGCAATAGCACATATGGTAACACTAATTTCAACGACCCATGGTTACTCAAATTACGAAATCGTTGTGTAACTTTTACAAAATAACATAACTTGATAAAGAAACTGGTAGAACGTTACATGCAATGTTAATCCCTGTATAGTGAAGTTACCCATGTCGAATAAAACACGCTTAAAAGGCTTAAGTATACAAAAACAAGTTCGACTATACTTATTGTGGTTTAACGAGGAACATAGCTTGAAAAGCAACTGCAGCCTTTTGGCAGCATCACAACCCAGTCAAAAAAGTTCAAGTAGTTCAATTGGAAAAATATCAGTTGGCATCAATTGGTTTTCAACCCATCGGAATTTCGCCACCAGTTGGAAACGTACCAATTATATTCAATTGGTACACTACATAGTTCATATCCAATTGGTTATACCCATTTAGACAGAACTGGTGGCTAATAAGTTGAGCAGTTGATGTAGGTTGGGGTACCAATGGTCATCCAATTGAAGCTAACTGGTGTCTAAATGGCTAACTAGTAAAAGTGAACTGGTGTGCAACTGGTAATCTAGTTAATCGTAAATGGTCACCCAGTTGAAACTATGTGGTGTTCGATTGGTTGAGCAGCAGCCTGTTAGCTCGGCGGGCGTCATTGAAGTACCCGAAACGTTATAGAAAGGGAATGATTTGCTTACACATAATATTCCACTTGCCACACAGGCTATTCAAACGCCGCACAGGCCAAACACTGAGCGTGCGTCTCTCTGTTAACGTCATCAATTTGCTTCTCTATCTACAAAAAGGGACGGGCATTTCTCACAATCGGCCATTTTGCAACGCTTAACGCCCTCGTTAAGTCTGTCCCAAGAATGTTTTCGGCTGGCCTAACACAAAAGTTCGGCCATCGAACTATATGAAATACTTAATAGATGACACATGAAAGAAATAAGATAAAAACAAAACAGAAACAACACGAAAAACAACTACACCTATACACTGGTGCGTTAAGTTCTTAATGGCACGCAGAAGTTCGCCCGTTCGTTGCGCGAAAATTTCAAGGCAACGTCGTAGCTTCCAGCCACCTTAACTGGATTGACTTTGAGGAAAGCCTTACCGCGCACGATTCCAGTGTCCTCTTGTCTTAACTGCGACTTCGTTGCTTGGTCAGGCTCGGGCTTCGGCTTTAGTTGGCCTGTCTGCAGGGGTTCTTTCTTTGGATTTGCTCCGGCTCTCCAATGTTCTTGGTGTCGTCTGGTTCTGTTGGTTTCGGCTCAGTATATTCGTTCAAGTAGGTCCGGGGCTGATCGTTCTTCTTTCTCTGCCTCTGCTCTCCGGCAGTTTTTCCCGATCCTGCCAGTGGCTTGTCTTTCGTTTTGTCGTCTTGGCTTGGCTGATCTTTCGGTTTTTCGTCTTCTGCAACCGCGCGCTCCTGCTCACAAGTCGCCTTTTGTCCCTGGGCTTTTTCTTCATTTTCTTTGTTTTATTTCCTTCTTCGCCGCCTTTTCCTGATGCCTTTTTTTCGCCATTCCGGACTTTTCATTCATTCTCTCCGCCTCGCTGCCTTTTCTCGCAGTACCACGTTGGGAGTTCATCTGTTCTTCCCTGCTTTCAGCTTCGACTGTGCCCTTGTCTTCCGGCTTTTTTTTTTGCCTCCGGCAGACGTCTTGGGCTTCAATTCTTCGTGTTCCTTCGTTTTTGGTGTTTTCGCCGTTTCCTTCACTCTCTCCGCCACGCTGTCTCTTGCATAACCGTGTTGGGAGTTTGCTTTTCTTGGTCACGATATTCGGCTTCGTCCTTGTGTTTTGGATTTCCTTCAGCTTCAGCTTCGCCCTTGTTCTTTGGCTTTCCTATTGCTCTGGCAGACGTCTTGGGGTTCTGATCTCCGCCCTCTTTCATTGTCAGTGTTCTACAATTTCTGGAGTTCTCGGCGTTCGACAGGGCTTGTTGGTCTACGTGTCTTTTGCAGGCCGCAACTGGCGAGACTTCTGGTTCCTGTAGACACTTGGCGTCCCAGCGTTTTGCCGCGGCGCTTCCTGTTGAGAGTAGATGATGGCCTGTCGCGTAAACTCTGGAGCTATGGTGGACAAAGGTTTAACAGAAACGTACCTCGAAATCTTGTCGCGATGCGATTTGGGAGCTCCTTGAATGGCACCAGTCATTGGCACCTCCAACCAGTCGGGCCTTGGCAGTTTTCAGCATGTAGGCAGCTGACCACACATGAAGTTTCGACGTTGAACGAACGTTTTCAATCCACTCGTGTGCTGAAGAAGCATCTCCTGAGCAGTAAAAGGGGCTGATGTTGCGGCTAAAGTCAGTAATTACCTGGAACGCTGGTGCTGGTTGAGGCTGTGGTGGACCAGCCAAAATCAGTTGTTCCAGAAGGGTCGATAGTAGACGGTCCTTTTCTTGGATAGCTTTAAGCAAGTCGCGAGCCGTAATGGTGTCTACACTGCCAAAGCCTATACCTCTTCTACCGCAAGTTGGGTTGTCTCTTCCGTCGGTGCGTTACATCTCAGGGTTACGGTTACAATAATCAGCTTCGTAAACTGACAGAACGCACATTTTCTCTCCATGGCAACTGGATGGCAATCCCACTTCTGAAATGTTAGCTTCGCCGGGCGTCGTTGAAGTACCCGAAGCATTATAGAAAGGGAATGATTTACTTACACATATTATTCCGCTTGCCACACAGGCTACTAACACGCCACACAGGCCATAAAAGAGCAACATTGCTCTTTTATGTCTGTTTCATAGGTACATTTATAGTAACGAAATTCACTGTTTGCCACTTTATTCTCCTGCGCGCACTTCCCAGCGCATTCACAATGCCCGTAGTTTTATGCGCATTCATGGTCACACGCAGGCATTTAACTTATCATCACTACCTCGAGCCATTGCATATTGGAACGGTCTTCCAGATCATGTTGTATCCATTTGTAACCGTGAAATCTTTCGTGACAACCTGAATTCGTTGCACTCTAGCATTGTATAACGCTGTTGCACCTAGATTTTTGATATTTGTAATCTTTTATATATGTATATATTTTCTCGTCTGCTTTTCTCCTTTATTGTTATTTCGTTTGTATACTGATGCCCCCCTTACTCAATGCCCTTCAGTGGGCCTGTAAGGTATTTTGAATGAATAAATAAATAAATAAATAAACACTGCACGTGCGTCTCTCTGTTAACAGGAGATGCTGTTCGAAGACACTTTTTCTTTAATATTCACCCTAGAGCAATGAAACTTGAGCTGTTTGTGGAACTTTTTATGCTAATTTCATATATGTAATTAGTTTTCTTGCAAGTTACAAACTTTTAGCTCTGCAACATGACAAAGGGAAAAACTTAACCCTTTTGCCCCCCCCCCCCCTCTTTCTTCCCAAAATTCTGTAATTCTCTACCATTCATAGTTTATAATGCTTCAAATAAAGTGTAGAGTGCAAACAACTAATTAGGAGGCACATACAAAATATGTATTACACGTGAAAAATAATAGACGTAAAAAGCCCATACTTCACCTATCCTAGTAAAGGTATACATACAATTTTTTCATTATACAATAAAATATTGAAATTTACTCTTGATAATTGCATTCGTCATTCTTTGAAAAAAATTTGGGCAAAATTTCATGCAGGTCCAAGTACAGTAAAAGCTCGTTAATTCGACACCCGTTAATTCGGAAATTCGGATAATTTGGACGGGTCTATTGGTCCCGGCCAAAGTGCATGTTATTCTATGGGACCAAACCTTCGTTATTTCGTCGGAATTCGGCTCCGCACCGCCTAATTGGGGCAAATGCTGACGGCTGCTGCTACACAAAAGTGTGATAAAGCAGCGCTGGCACCACTGGAGTGAAACTGAAACCTGAGTGGCATCGCCATCATCATCAACTAGTGGGGGCGATCGCAGCGACACTGAACGTCGGCGTCTTCTTTCTTCTCCACTCAGCGCCTCCGACGCCATTTTCCCTTGTGTTGTCGTGTCGGAACCATCTCTTCTTGCGGAGTTCTCTTTTTCTTCCATTGTGACCGTTTTTGCATGCCACCACTATCCGGCGCTACAGTGATGGCAACGCTGAAAAAGCCGCAGAACTACGTTGCGAAGAACTTGGCGACTAAAGTGGAAATTTTGGAAGCACTGAAGAACGGCGAATCGCGACAGCAGGTTATGACCAAGTACAACGTGAAGCGGAGCACGTTGGGAACGTACGTGAAAAATGAACAACAGATTCGACAAGCCTTCGAAAGCGAGAAGCTTCATGCCTCTAGAAAGCGGTCGCGAATTGCAGCTCATCCCCAGCTCGAAGAAGCTTTGCTCTGGTGGATAACTGGCTGTCGCAACGCGCATCTGCCTTTGAGCGGACCTCTCATCATGGCGCAAGGTGAGAAGTACGCTGCAATGATTAACATTGAACCGTTCAAAGCGTCAGAAGGGTGGTTTTCGAGGTTTCGAGACAGACACGAACTTGTGTTCAGGAGTGTGTGCGGCGAAAAGGCCAGTGTTGACGAAAGCGTGACCACTGAGTGGAGAAATGTGAAGCTGCCGGAGTACATCGCCGCATATGAACCACGTGACGTGATTAATGCAGAAGAAACTGCTCTATTTTTCAGAGCTCTACCCGACAAGACGGTGACTTTCAAAGGGGACGCGTGTATTGGTGGCAAGAAGTGCAAGCAAAGGATAACTGTGCTTATTGCCGCCAATATGACTGGCGCGGAGCGCTTGCCACTACTTGTCTTCGGGAAGGCGCTTAAGCCACGTTGTTTTAAGAACGTCAAATGCCTTCCTGTCGAGTACACAGCGAACAGGAAGGCATGGATGACATCGGACATTTTTCGCGGCTGGCTGCAGCAGTTGGACCGGCACTTCACGTCGAAGGACCGCAAGATAATTATGGTTGTTGACAACTGCAGTGCCCATAACTGTACAGTCGAACTGAAGAGCATCAAAGTAGTTTTTTTGCCGCCCAACACTACGTCTGCTCTTCAGCCGATGGACCAGGGTATCATTCACTACTAAGAAGGTAAGTCGAAGTACCGCAAGCACCTGCTAGAGCGAATGATTCTATGCTCAGAAGCTGGAAAGTTGTATCGAGTAGACTTACTCGGCGCAGTGCACATCATCGCCCACGTGTGGAAACACACTCCGCCGCAAGTCATCGCCAACTATTTTCGGCACAGCGGTTTTGTGAGGCCCGAGCATGCAGCAGTAGCTGACGATGGCATCGAGCAGGTGTCAGCCGAGTCCACCGACGGCGACTGCCCGACTTTCGATGCTGTCCTTCCCACAGATGTGACCTTTCAGGACTACATAGCGATTGATCATGGTGTCGCCACGAGTGGTCTCGTGACCGATCAAGAGATTATTAAAGATGTCACGGGGGCCCATGAAGTCCACGATTCCGACAAAGAATCATGCGAGGAGATACCGCCGCGACCTCATCGCACCACACGGGAAGTCTCGGAGGGGCTGTTATTATTAGACGACGCTTGCCTGAACACTCCCGACAGCTTGCGTGCTGTTGGCCGTTTGGAACAGTTAAGAAAAATTGTGATGTCAGCCAGAATCTGCGCGAAAACGCAGACGACAATTACAAAATTCTTCAACAAATAAAGGTATGCTTCTGCAGCTTGATTTTAAATGTTGTTTTTCCTGTCTATTCGGTTAATTCGGACAGTTTTTCTGGTCCCGTGAAATTCGAATTAACGAGCTTTTACTGTACTAGAAGCGCCCGAAAAAGGAGGGGCACATTGGAAAATATGACAAATTTGTGTTTTGAGAAAAACGAGTTTTAAAGATAACATTGAGTTTTATTTATGAAAGATATTATTAAATCAGATGAAATTTGCACACCAAAAAGAACAATCCTTTTTGTAGTGGCCACTGCGACTAAAATACGCTAGCACCATGAGTTTGTCCCTATCGGCGCTTTTGGCACACTCTTCACAGACATTTCCCTTGCAGACAGGACCATGAAACGCTTGCCAAACTTCCGCTTCATTTGGCAGAGCCTTGTGCCAAATGTAAGCTAGGAAGAAGTTCGACAGGACTGCGAAATCCAAACTAAGTCCAGTGTCATGCCATTTTGCAGCCATGTTTGTGCCACATACCGTCGCAAATAATGGCAATGTCATCCCTGCTAAGTTCTCTCACTGCGAGCTCTTTCGACCTCTCAAGATTGGCGCTGGTGTCATCCATTGCCGCATCACGAACTTTCTGGCTGACAGGTGTGAACGACTTTGATGCATTGGCTTTTGCAAGCCCACAACTGCCGCAAATCGGACCAGCGGCTCGTAGCCTATTCCTACAGAGCTCGCCGCACAACAGCTTTCACTTGCGAGCAATGCCTTTTTCATTCATAACGGAGATAATTACACGAGAAAAGCATTGTTCAGCTGCGCTGCTCGACATGACATGAACCCCGCAAACAGGTTTCACAGCACATACAGGCGCGCAGCGGCCAATGGCGGTCCCCGATTAGTACCATGTAATAAGCCAGTCGCGGCACTCGAAAAATGCGCAGAACAGTGATTCTTTTTATTATTTCTTGCGCTGCATCAGCGAGAGAAACTGTTGTTATGTGAAGAGTGAGGCTCGAATTTCGACTCATGCGATCAACAATGGCTAGCGGCGGCGCATTATCGGCGGCAAGGTGCTCGAAGACTGCACACTTGCCACCTTTTAACAGGCACCTTGTGCTCTTTAGATGAAGTTTTAAAGCATTTCCAGTGAAGTCTCGACCTGTATTATTTTTTTCATAACAGTAGAGGTACTAACATTATCAAAATAGGCGAGAATAAAAAATCAGTAATTTTGAAAAAATGTCGCGTTTTTCGACCTGCATCTCCCCTTAACATCTTCGTTTTCCTTCTCTATCTATAAAAAGGCGCGTGCATTTCCAGCAAGCGCGTCTGTTCGATGTAACTTGCCGACTTGTCACTGGGATACTGTAAACACCTGAAGTGCATGACACAAACTGATTGTGCTGTGTTGTGCTACATTCCCTTTATCACGAGGTAAGACTTTTATCAATTTTAATGCGAACGGCAGCGCAAATCGTAGTAGTTCATTAGGGGCGCTTAAAGCAACTGTATGCCGTAGTGTACACCGAATTTTCATTTTTAGACAATGGGAAAGCTTGTGTGCAAATGAAAGGACAGCAGCATTCTTTTTATTCATCCTTATGTTATGATAGATACAATGCTTTAACCAGCTTCAAAAGCTTTTCACATTGGGCTACTAAGGTCTGAGGCGGGGAGACGGAGACGTCTATCTAATCAAAGGGAGACGCTAGTGCCAATGAGGTGCCTACATGATTTATTGAGAGGTCAATGGAAGCGAGAAAGTGCAATGCCATTTTTGAATGTTTTAGAATGTGATGACTTGTAACTTAAAAGTGGTTTTGCTGATATGGGGCAGAACATCCAAAGGTTGTATTCAAGTGAAGATATGTATTGAAGAGCCAGAAACTGTAGGCATTGATCATAAGGTACCGTATTTACTCGCATAATTCTCGCACCCCCCACATCGCCCAACAAAAATACCATTTCTTTTTTCCTCGAGTAATTATTGCACCCCCGAAAACTGCTGCGATAATGTCGTCTGCTCTTTCCAGCCACTGATGATGATAGCGCACGCCATCTGGCGCCATCTTTTAAGCATCAAGCGTACTATTCTACAGAGATTCAATCCAAGTCAAGCCGAAGTGGCCAGTGTGCGTTGCGTCGTGTTTTCTATGTTGTGTCGGTAATCTTGTCACGTTATGAGGCGATACTGAAGCTGTACAGCTGCTTTCAAGTTGCAAGTGATAGATCATGCACTAAACAATGGCAACAGGGCCACCGGTAGGCCCTTCAGAGTCTACGAGTTTTGTGTTCGTTACTGGTGACGGCAGCTTAAAGCCACCAAGGCGCGTTGGGTCTGCCGTATGCCTAAAACTGGGATTGATGGTAAACTTTATTTCTTCAAAAGGAAACTGTGGACGATTCTGTTAAAAGCCATCAGCCCAATACTGACATCCCACTCTTACCTTTTGAGGGCTCCTCTTGAGCGACGCTGCCGCTACGCCCGCAACGACCGCAAGCTTTGCGTACAGTATTCTAATTCTCGACTATTTGCTTCCACTTTTTGTGTCTTTATTAAATCTTGTCTTGTGTTGTATCTCTGCTTTTATTGTTGAGGTAAGTTCTAATTAGTATTTCTTAAAGCTTGCTGTAAGTTGCTGGTGTGAGAATCCCGATTTGCGGCCCCTTCGTTTTCTTTTTCGCTCTTTACGTTTTCGTGGAAAGTTTTCCCCGCGTAATTCTCGCACCCCCCAACTTTGCATCAATTTTCCGGCAAAAAAAGTGCGAGGATTATGCGAGTATATACGGTAGTTTGAACGACAAGGTGACACCTAAACTATCTTGAAAACCTTCAGCATATCTAGAAGGAGCTTTCTGGTGCAAAAACTTTGAATATAAATAAGAAAAGTGTGTACATACGTAGTGGTAGTTTTGCTTACTTAAGCCATTCAAATTATGTACCAGCATCCTGTTAAACTTACTCAGGTAGTTTTCTCGGAAGCCAAAAATCTATATATCGACTATATAACTGCTGGGGCGTCACAATTTTTTTTCATGTTCCATGCTAATAATGTAACCAAATATTGCCAGCTAGGTACTGCTGCTGGCACCTCAATGTTTCTTGAACCACCTCAAAAGCTATCAACACAACCTTTGCTGCATGATCATAGAGACTGTGATTTATTTTTGTTGTGCAGGACAATGTTGGTGACGAGATATTGCATATTTCTTCACTAAAGGTATACTGTGTTAAATATGGCACATACTGATTTCCTGTAACTCGAGAAAGCATGGCACCTCGGTGCCCATCCTGATGCTTCCTTAGTCAACACTCCTGGCTGTGAATAGGGTACATCAGCGACAGTATAGGACATTGTTTGTTAGGATACGAGAGCCAAAAGAGAGGCAAAATGGTTAACTGAATGTTCTTTCTGTGGTTATCAAGCTGTCGGTCCTTGGACATGATAGGAAACGCCAAACCAATATAATTTTGAATACTTGAAGAGATCAAATGCCCCGCAGGGGCGCCTGTTAAAGCAGGCGTTTGGTGTGTAGCGACACCACGGACCCGAGCTAACGGGGGAGTTTCTACTCCCTCCCACGCCTAGCCGTGCGTGGCTTTGCCGTGTCCGGGGAAAAGGGGATCCGGGGGGTTGAGCTGACGCTGGGTGATTGGACCTTTAAGGCCCCCTGGCAGAGGCAACACACCCCTTTGGCCCCGGCTTCACGTAGACGGCACCCCTGGGCTGACCCACCCAAGGGAAATCGATAGTCGCCTTTTCCTATTTCTCTCTCTCTCTACATCTTAGTCTTTTGTCATCTTTAAATCAATCCTGTCTTCTTCTCTCTTTAATTTACTTCCGATTTTTCCTGGCGGCAAGGGTTAACCTTGTGTATGTGCTCTGTCTTGGGCACAATACATTTGGTTATAGCAGCTGTGTACAGCTGACGTTGACATGCCTCATATATATTTAGGACTTGTCACGTCCCCGTGTTGGGCTTCATGGTGGGCGGCTGGCATGGCTGCCGAACTCACATTTAGTTTATGGCTTTTTCTTCTCTCCCTGCATTGCATGATCGTCCTCTCCCGAAGAGAGGGCGCACCGAAGACTTTTGCAAGTATTTCAGCAAACCGAAAGAAACCTTTCCCCGCTACCATGTAATCCATTGTGAAACCGCTGAAAAGAACGCCAGAACTATTTCGCCTTTCGTTGTTTCCAAATGCCTCACCACTACACTTGGACCAGGTTACCACGCTACAAGAATGGCCAGTGGGGATCTCCTCCTCGAGGTAAAAAGTCAGAGCCAGTACGAAAACCTCTCAAAACTAGAATCGTTTGGAAACATACCTATCTCAATTACACCACACCGCTCACTCAACACTTCCCGAGGCGTTGTATCTGATCAAGACTTGCTTGACCTGACTGAAGGTGAGCTCCTCGAGGGCTGAAAGGACCAGCAGGTGACACAAGTACAAAGAATCAAAATTAGGCGTGATAAGAAGGAAATCCCAACAAAACACATAATTGTGACATTTTGCACCAGCACCCTGCCTGAACATCTCGAAACAGGATACTTGAAGTTGAATGTGAGACCTTACATTCCCAACCCGCGACGTTGCTTCAAATGCCAGCGTTTTGGTCACGGCTCTCAGAGTTGCCGCGGCCAACTCACCTGCGGAAAGTGTGCCACCACAGGACACGCTACAGACGAGTGTAAGGTGGAGGATGGGGCCCACTGCGCAAACTGCGATGGTGCCCATCCCGCATACTCCCGAACCTGTCCAACATGGAAAAAGGAAAACGAAATTGTTACAATCAAAATCACACAAAACATTACTTTCCGAGAAGCCCGTCAACAAGTATCTGGGCTTTTCACAAACAAACCATCGTTTTCCGATGTAGTGCAACAGGGGGCAGCACTACAACGGCCTGCGGCAACTGCCCATGCCAGGCACAGTGTGCCCAGGTGGTCGCCAATGCCCCCACCCACGGCGGGAACAGCCAAGGCTGCCCTGCCACTCGTCCCCACGGCGACAACCAAGGCCGCTGCAAACTCTTGCAGCGGCCAGGGTATCCCAGCACCAAAGGAGGTTCCTTCGACCTCTAGCTCAAGAGGACCGAAGGTTTCGCCCCCCGAGGTGAAGGAGACCCGAGGGTCAGCCGATATGAAGGCCTCGTCTCACCAGGCGAGGTCCCAAGCCCAAAACATCAGCTCGCAACTGCGGGCATGCAGTGCCTCTGAGGAGGCAATGGACACCACGGCACCCCTGGTGCAGAAAGATCGGCGTAGCTCCCTGGAGCGCGCCAAACGAAATAAAAAGCCAATAACGGGGCCCGACGACGGCCCTGTTCTTTGAGTCTTAACGCTTAGCTTAAGAAGCAGACACACCCATTGTTCCTTACACACAGCACTACGTTACCTCCAATATGGCAACACAAATAATACATTGGAACGTCAGAGGACTCCTCAGAAACCTCGATGATGTTCAAGAGCTCTTTTGCAAACATTCGCCGAAAGTACTGTGTGTACAGGAAACTCATTTAAAATCTAAAAACACGAATTTTTTGCGTCGGTATGTTCTCTTCCGAAAGGACAGAGATGATGCTGCGGCATCATCCGGCGGTGTAGCCATTATTGTTAATCAAAAAGTAGCATGCACACATTTACCACTGCAAACAACACTAGAGGCAGTGGCTGTTCGAGCAGTTCTTTTCAACAAGCTCGTCACCATCTGCTCTCTGTACATACCCGCACACCACCGTCTTGGAAAACGAGAATTCGAGTCCTTAATAGACCAACTACCCGAACCTTACTGGTCCTTGGTGACCTGAATGCTCATAGCAGTCTATGGGGTGATTCTCGCTGCGACGCACGAGGTCGTCTCATTGAACAGTTCCTTTTTTCCTCCGGCGCCTGTCTGTTGAATAGGAAAGAGGCAACATATTATAACCTTGCCAACAAAACCTACTCTTCCATAGATCTCAGCATCGCATCTCCATCACTTGTACCATTACTCCAATGGAAAGTTCTAAATAATCCCTACGGAAGCGGTCATTTTCCTGTCGTTTTGAGTACAAAAACATCATACGAATATCCTGCACGAGTTCCCAAATGGCTTATACACAAAGCCGACTGGGAACAGTTTCATAACAAAGCTCACTTATCTTGGACTGACATATGTACGCTAAGCATAGATGAAGCTGTGCAGTACTTCACAGCTCTCCTTATTAACACAGCAGCCAAATGCATCCCACAAACATCTGGACAGCCCGGCAAGCGACACGTCCCATGGTGGAACACAGAGTGTCGTAATGCGCGAAAGGAACAGAACAGGGCATGGAGGTTGCTGCGCAACTCGCCGACAGCGGAAAACCTTGAGAGCTTTAAGAAAATAAAGTCTCAAGGCAGGAGAACGCGTCGGCAGGCCAGAAGAGAAAGCTGGCAGAAGTTTTTGTCAGGGATCACTTCATACACACAGGAGGCTAATGTCTGGAACATGGTCGGTAGGATAGCAGGAAAACAAGTACACACACTTCCACTCGTAAACACTCAGGGTGATACCTTGGAAGATCAGGCAAACTTCCTCGGTGCACACTTTGAACGGGTATCCAGCTCGTCCCACTATACTGACACTTTCCAAAATTACAGAACAAGAATAGAAAAGCAGAAACTAGAACATAAATCCACTAGATACGAGGCATATAACCAAGCTTTCAGTCTAGCTGAGCTCCGAACATCTCTAAACTCCTGCAGTACTTCTGCCCCAGGTTCTGACCGTGTGGTGTATGAAATGTTAAAAAACCTACCAGCCGAAACACGAAAAACCTTACTTTGTTTATACAATGCTATCTGGTTTTCTGGCACTATCCCTACCTCCTGGAAAGAGACTATTATTATTCCCATTTTGAAAGAGGGCAAGGACCCTTCTTTAGCTTCAAGTTATAGGCCTATTGCACTTACAAGCTGCTTGTGCAAAGTATTCGAAAAAATGATAAACTGCCGACTTCTACATATTCTTGAAACAAACAATTTGCTCGACCCATTTCAGTGCGGGTTTCGAGAAAGTAGATCCACCACAGACCACCTCGTTCGTATCGAGGCACAGATAAGAGACGCCTTCGTCCATAAACAATATTTTCTCTTTGTGTTCCTCGATATCGAAAAGGCGTATGATACAACATGGCGTTTCGGAATTCTAAGAGACCTGTCCCACCTTGGTGTGCGCGGAAGAATGTTTCATATAATCGAAAGTTACCTGTCAAACCGGACATTCCGTGTCCGTCTAGGCAGTGTGCTCTCCCAAACATTTGTCCAGGAAACAGGCGTGCCACAAGGTGGCGTGCTTAGTTGCACACTTTTTATTATCAAAATGAATTCTTTGCACTTGTCCATTCCCCGCAATATGTTCTATTGTACATATGTCGATGACGTTCAGCTTGGCTTCAAGTCATGCAACTTAGCCATGTGTGAGCGGCAGGTTCAGATGGGTTTAAATAAGGTCTCCAAATGGGCATACGAAAACGGATTTCGACTTAACCCACAGAAAACCACGTGTGTCTTGTTCTCTCGAAAGAGAGGCATGCACTCGGAACCTGACATTTGGCTGAACGGGCAACGTCTGTCCGTCAAAGCCGAGCATAAATTCTTAAGCTTAATCTTGGACAACAAGTTCACCTTCGTACCGCACATCAAGTATTTAAAAACAAAATGTTTAAAAGCCATGAATGTTATGAAAGTGTTGTCACGTACTACGTGGGGTAGTGATAGGCAATGCCTCATGAACCTCTATAGAAGCCTTATTCGTACCCGCTTAGATTATGGGGCCGTTGTCTATCAGTCTGCCACTCAAAGTGATTGATTGATTGATATGTGGGGTTTAACGTCCCAAAACCACTATATGATTATGAGAGACGCCGTAGTGGAGGGCTCCGGATATTTAGACCATGCCACTCAAAGTGCCTTGAAGATGCTTGACCCCGTGCACCATTTGGGCATCCGCCTTTCTACGGGTGCTTTTCGTACCAGCCCCGTAGAAAGCCTTTATGTTGAGTCAAATGAGTGGTCGCTTCATCTGCAGAGAACTTACATGTCTTTTGTTTATTTCCTTAAGGTGAAAGCAGACAAGAAGCACCCCTCATACTCTACAATTAATGATTTGTCGAGCTCAACTCTGTTTCAAAACAGGCCTTCGATGAGGCAGCCCTTCTCAATTCGCCTGAAGTGTCTAGCTGAAGAAACTGAAGTGTCACTTGAACACAGTTTAATGGCTCCTGTAGCATACCCGCCACCGTGGCAGTGGCAGACTATAGACTGCGATGTGTCCTTCTTAGAGGTTACAAAACATGCACCTATTGCCCATATCCGAACATACTTTCTGGAACTCAACACAAATACACATGTCCTGAGTTCTTCACAGATGCCTCCAAGACTAACTCCTCTGTGTCCTACGCTTCGGTCGGCCCATCCTTTTCGGATGCTGGCCCTCTACATCCACGCACAAGTATCTTCACAGCGGAAGCTTACGCGATACTGGTGGCAGCTAAACACATCAAACAATTACAAATACAAAAAGCAGTAATTTATACAGACTCCCTCAGTGTGGTAAAGGCTCTGCACAGTCTTAAAAAACAAAAAAACCCAGTCCTTGTCTCACTTTACTCCATTTTGTGCACACTCTACACGTACAAACAACATGTTGTAGTGTGCTGGGTGCCAAGGCACCGTGAGATCCAAGGCAACGTGAGGGCGGATCAGCTCGCTGCATCCGTCCATGAGAGCACCGCCATTACATCCATATCAATCCCGGACCTTGATCTTAAGCCGTCTCTCAAACTAAACCTCAGGGACTACTGGCAGAGCAAGTGGGATACACACTCACAAAACAAACTACACGTTATCAAGCCACACCTTGGCCAATGGCCACCAGTATCAAAATCACGTCTAACAGAGATAACACTAACAAGACTCAGGATAGGGCACACATACACGACACACACACATCTTTTATCCGGTGGTGATCCACCATTGTGTGATAAATGTGGTGAGGCTTTAACAGTTCTTCACGTTTTAATCCAATGTAAACAGCTAGACATTCTAAGAAGACAACACTTCCCATTACCCTACCGACAACATATACCTTTACACCCTGCAATGTTTGTCGGTAGGGAACCACTTTTCACCCATAAATCATTGTTAGCTTTTTTAAGGGATGTTAATTTTTACCATGTATTATACCCAGGCATTGCGTAGCGTGACCTCTCAAGAGAGGTCGCTGCTGCTGTGATTACATTTAAAAGCACATGTCTCGCAGCCCTTGGACACAAGGGCACTGATGAGGCAAGTGTGCTAGTGCCAAATATTTTTGCATGTTTTTATTATCAAAACCTTTGTCACCCTTTTAATATGCATATCACGCCACTGTCATGTCTTTATTACTTATGTTTTTACCCGCATTATCGCGAGGAATTTTAAGGCTCCTATACAGCCACGCAACATATCATTGTCCACATCTCTATACTCATTGAAAAGGCGCTCTTTGGCCATCAATAGGCCCTTGCGCCATAAAACACCACACATCATCATCATGAAGAGATCAAATGCTCAAACTGGTGACTGCATCGCCTGTGCACATTGAAAAGCAGGGACTAAATGCACTCTTGCCTCCCGTCTACATATGACTGTTCAAAAAATTTATGCATATTTGAAACTCACCAAGGTACTTGTCCTGTTATAAGCGTTTTGCATTTTGTGCTGTGTCATTGGGAATGACGCACTTTGGGTGGGCCTATGTGCTTTGAAAACAGGCTGTACAACGAAGAAGCATGTTTTCATTTGAGAATTCTTACGTTTTTGCACCTTGTGTGAGTAGACTAATTTACACTGTGGGCTTCTCCTAATCATGTTAGTGATGGAGAATCTGTTGCTGGGCCTGTTGGTACATACTTAAAACAAAAAACAGCTTAAGGACGGGTACACAAGATGAGAAGACGCACGCTGGAAGCAGTATTTGTCTGTCGTGCTCTCTTCTTGAATATGGCTCCCAAAGCTGGTTTTTCCGTTTCTTCAAGTGTGAAAGTGCTGCTTAAAGAATATGCACAAGCTGGTTTGTTATTGCTTTTATGCTTTCATAAGCTCACATATTTATTTTTCATTGCGTTTGGCGGGTGCTTTAATAGTGACAGGTGCCTCTTTGAATTCACCTTATCGAAGAGGTTGCTTGACCTTCTATCAAGCATGGCAGCTTCGTTTTTTTCCCTGCGTGACTCTTCGTGTTGTTTTTTCCTAAGGGCCACCACCCAACACTCGGAGCACCTGCAAAGTTTACGAACTACCGCTTTGATGTCGACGAGTTCCTTCGGATTCTTCGCATTACCATGGACTATGTCAAGAAGTTGCAGGCCGTTTCTGTTGAGCTGGGCACCAGCGGGTCACAGTTCTTGACAGGTCATCAGGAATTGTAATACACGGAGATGAGACCTCTTGTCTCTCTATTTGCACCCTATGCCTTCCTTCATGATGAACCCCTACCAACTAGCTCAACTTTCGATCTTTTTGTTCTCAGGTATCACCTGCAATAATGTATTTTGTTTCGATCACCTTGCCATCTATTGCACCAAGCTGAAAATATCAAAACTACATAAAGATTAGAAGAGTGTACTAATGGAGTGGTGATATCAGAATGGCAAGTCAATTTCGTAGAAATGCATGGGTTTAAGAAAAATTAATGATAGGCGAAAAATTTTGATGCAGCTTAGAGTGCAACACTGTATGCTGTTGGACTTAACGTGAGAGCTCTAGGAAGTGTTGACCAATGATTCGCCTGTCCTTCGAGGACAGGACGCTGGTGTATGCGGGCAAATGCACGCTGCCCTTCCAAATGTGTATCGAGCTACAAAATAAAACAAGGTACCAGACAAGGTCTTGTGTCTTAAATTATATGTCAATTGTATTTGACCTTGTTTCCCCAGAGGCCTTTGGCTATGTATTGTGGCCTTTGGCTAGAAGTAAAAAATAAAGAAAACAAAGGTAGGACGACATGCACACAAGGCACTCTTCAGAATTCAACTGCCCCGTAGAATCAATTTGCACCTGCTACTGAGCTAACAAACAAGTCATCATCACAAAATGAGCCCAACAAAAGCAGCACAAATTCCGTGAAGAAGGTCAATTATAGCATTTAATCAACTGACTGTCCCACTCTTGAAAATAATTTTAATTGTAGTTAAAAATTGCACTCAATTACAAAGGTAAGTTCAAAAAAGCATTTCGATTATATCAAACCATGAAAACATGCGCAGTTATGAACAAAAGCACATACTTTATTAACGTTACACAGCCCCGATTCTAAGTGACCTGCTTCTAGCCTGATACATTAGAAAGCTGCAAGGAGATAATGGGCCGTTTGGCAGCGTGAGGACGCTCAGGTATGCCGATGATTTTCTGGTGTTCTTCTGGGCGACCCCTGAAAAGGCTTTTGAGAAGATCAACAAGATTTTTGCCCACTTATCGACGTCCTTTCTTGGTTTCCCAAAGAAGCACCCCGCTGACGGCCAAATGCGTTTTCTTGGCCTCAAGTTGTACAACAGTGCTGTGCCCAGGTGCTGGAAGCATACCCTCGTTTAGACAAGGGCCTTCTTCCATGCACTATTCCGAACTCGTCAAACGGGCCACTGCGTTGTCTGCAATGAAAAATGCTATAATTAGGTCCTGCTCCCATCAAGTTGCAATAAGCTTCTCGCATCAAGTCCTGCGATTGATGACAACAGGCGTTCCTGAACAGTTACCTGTTTTAGCGGAAGTCATCCTATCTAAGCTGTGGGGATTTTCAACCTCACTCTAACTACATAACCAAATAGAGAAATTAGCAGTAATACTCTTCGATACGGGGTGTCTCACCACATCAACAAAGCTGCCGCACGGGCCAGTGTCGAGGCCGTTTATTCAGCACTCATGAAACTCTGTTCGCTGTGCAGGACTGTTAAGAACCAGAAACTAAGCCCTCCATGTCAGGAGCGCACAAAGAAACATGACCTGTTTTGTACCGTGTAACCTGGGTTTCATCTAAGAGTTTCCCACATGCGACGGCATTAGACAGACTAGTCGCTGTGTGAGCAGTAGCTTGCGTCAGGCACATAGCCAGGATTCTTTTTCGAGGGAGGGGCAAAGCCTAATTGTTCAAAAGAAAGGCTTTTTATGGCAAATACAAAGAAAGTTGCCTTGGAATATAAAAGGTCCTTGACTATCGGAAGAAAATGAGAGCAAAGTGGAATGCAGTTTAAAAGGCGAGTTAACTAGCGATCTCGAACAAGAAGTTCACACAGTCAGTAATGGGAAAACAATTGACGGGAAAAAAAGAAAGGAGATTGGGGGGGGGGGAGGCCTGTCTACGTTATGTGCCGCAAAAAAAACTAAATAAATATTGGACGCTTTCTCTGCCGAACTTCTCACACACTGTCTTAACAACAAGCCTGTTTTTCATGGGCCTGTTGTGAAGACTGAATGTTAAGACAACATTTTATGACAGAAATTTTTAAATAAAGAACACACATATTCAGGAAAACAATTTTATTGAACAAAGAACTTAAAACAAATACTTCCTTGACACAATAGACCGAATGCTACCACTCATTTTAGCAAGCAATTTTAAACGATGGCAGCACCAATGCTTTTACAATGAAGTAACAGTCAATTGAAAAGCAAAGAAAAACAAACATGTAGCCTGGCCGAAGACGGAAGTTCACACTATAATTTTCATACGTCACGATTTCTCCAAAAGCACTACGATAACTTCGTCGGCCCTGACTTGTATTTGGTGAGTGGACCTAAGGGCCAGATCATCAAGCCACTCTTCTGCCATCCCATTCCTCAAATACGTTTTCACTTTTTCAGCGTCAAGAAGCTGCTTTCTGCAGCAGCTGTACTGTTGTGTATCAGCTGCAGCTGTACAGCGTTGCCAATATCTTGAGGAGTGTGTAAATGTCCGGAAAGAGGGCTTTCCTTTGCGGCTGAAGCATCCGCCGCAAATTGGGGAATTTTAACCTCTTGCATGGCTTACCATTTGGGTTTCTAGATTTCCCATTCACGTTTTTGTGTAAGGATAGGAGCTGTTGTCATATCTCGGCTAAATATCGAAGGCCAGCTGTGCAGATTCAAATTTTCCTTTGGGGGCGTGCTTTGGCAACACAATTGGCAAGCTTTGCAGTGTTTTCTAATAGTTTGCAGAGCGCCTTTTAACGGAAGCTTTTAGGTCATCTATGTACAGAATGAATAAAACTTCCACAGAACTTCAGTTGTAGTTTGCCTGGTATCTCTGTGTTCCTACCATCCTTGGAATCTCACAAGCCTATCCGGACTTCGCCGCCCTGTCTTGACATAGAAAAAATATGTTGTGGAATTCTGCCTCTGCGGCAGTTCCCATCTGTTCCAGCTCAGTCAGCACCAAGTCAATCTGCTCCAAGGCGACAGTGATGTCAATATATGTGGTCCGCAGATACACAGACAAGTATGGATTGGCAGATTGATATGGCTATACCCTTTTGATCGGCTGGCGGCTAACGCCACCTAGCCGTAGTACTTAGTGAACCGAAAACTAGATTTATCTTTTTTTTCCTTTAAATAGTAAAGTTGAGGACTGGTACTTTATAGTGAATGGTTTAATTTTCACTCGGGCCTTGACTTTAGCCACAAATTAGATAACCTCTTTCTAGTTAATTCTACCTGATTGAAGTCTATTTTGCCCTCCCTGTCCCTAAACCCCAGTGCTTTGAAAAAGTCTGCGCCATCATCCTGAACTATAGGGCGAAGCCCTTTACACAACATTATCAAGTGTTCGGCAGTTTCCTCCTCCCCTCTACCTGCACTGCATACCGTGTCTACCCCTTCGTATTTGGCCTGATATGTCTTGGTTTGCAATACTCTCGTCTTGGCCTTGAACAGTAGAAAACTACCCAGAGTATTATGATAGATCCTTTCCTTGGAAATTTTCTGCATAAAAGTTCGATAGATCTCTAGTGCGGACTTCTTAATCATGCCAGTTCTCCACATATCGGTCTCCGTTTCCTTCACCTTCTTCTTAAACGGTAGTTCTTTTTGGCTTGGCCCCCTGCTGTTTTCTAAGCGTTTACTCGTCAATTTTCTAGTTCGCTTGCTCCAATATATAGACATTCTTCATGTATGCAGTAGCTGAAAACCTTCCTAGCCCAACGCTTCTCCCCTATTTCTCTCAATTGCTTCTTCAATTTTATCTTGCTGCTAGCTTCCCTGCCCTTGAATGATGTCCATCCCATATCACCCTGTACTCCCTGATTTGGTGTGTTTCTGTGAGCTCCTGAAGCAAGCCTACCTATTCATAGTGGCTTAATTTTTAATCCTGCTTCAACCTCTGATCTCATGCACAAGACCGCATTGCAGAAAGGCAGACCAAGAGCCATGACGCCTTTCCAAATTCCTCTCAATCATAACTATTGTAATTCCATAGTACCCTATTTTTCATCACCTCTGCATTCCTGTTTCCCTTAGTCGTTGCATATATTTCGTGTTCCCTTAGATGCTCGGTCCCATTGCTTATCCGTACGCCCAGATATTTGTATTTATTCGTTATCTCAGGCATGACTTCCTGTATCGTAAGCTCACTGCCTTCATTAACATTAAAGACTGCTGATCTTTCCTTATTGAATCTCAAATCTATGTTATCTCCTTCATCACCGCAGATGTCAATTAGTCTCTGCAAATCTTCCTTGTCGTCAGCCATCAACACTATATCATCTGTGTACATCAATGCTGGTAGTGCCTGTTCAATGAGTTTTCCTTGTTTGACGAAAGAGAGGTTGAAGCCAAGTCCACTCCCCTCTAATCCTTGTAGGTACATCATGAATAACAAGGGTGACTGAGGACACCCCTGCCTAAGCCCCCGTTTTATCTCTGTGGGATTGGATACCTGTTTTTCCCATTTTAAAACTACCTTGTTACTTTTATCGATATTTTTAAGAGCTTACAGGGACTCCATCCTCCACACCTGGTGTGTCCAGTATTCTCCACAAGGCCTCTCGAACCACACTATCGTACGCTCTCTTAATATCTAAAAAATTGGCAGATCCCATGCACAGTGGCAATCGATGCTAGGCGAAGCACGAATGAGAAATGTTGTACGTCACTTTACAATCAGCACAACATTACAAGATAGAGGTAAATGATGCGGTACATGACTTCCGTGTCATGATTATTATGCTTGGATGTGTCGTTTACCTTCATCATCTGTTCATGTCACGTGATACCAAATTTAGTATATGTGGAGCTAGCGAAACGGCCACGAGCACGCTATGAGCCTGGTATGTTGTCATGTTCTTACATGACACGCGTGTCAGGATTATCATCTTTGCACCAGTCACATATTTCGTTGTCCATTGACGTCACGTAATACCAAATTTGGTATATGTGGACCTAGCAAAACTGCCGCGAGCGCATCATGAAGGGCCCAATATACTTCAATGTAGCGTTGAGACGTGCACACGCTGTGAACAGCGACGCTACGTTAGCAAAACGCGAGCACTCTATCGTCAGACGCCAGGCGCGACCAGCGTCTGTCGGCACGGCCTGACAGCAACCGGCGTGAAATGCGACATGCTGCATTTCGCACCGATGCGTTACCAAGACGACACTGTGTTTCCCTCTTTTTGTGAAGGAGGGACACCGGACACGCTGAAATGGGCTTGCATCAAAGCAGCACAGTGCGCGCTTGCGAGTATATGGCAGGACCGGCACCTGGCATGGTAACGCCAGCATGACGCGACAAAATAAACGCCCGCGAGCAGGTGCACCGCGTTGCGTTGAAATGTATTGGGGCCTTGACTATGGCATGTAGTCATGTACTCACATGACACGCATCTCATTATTATCATGTTTGCATCAATCACATACCTTCATCATCCGTTAGCGCGACGTGATACCAAATCTGGCATAAGTGAAGCTGGCGAAACGGCCGCGAGCACATCATCAGTGTGGCACGTAGCATGTTGTTAGGCGACACGCATGTCGTGGTTATCATGTTTGGATGTGTCATTTACCTATGTCGTCCGTTCGCGTTGCTTAATACCGAGTTTGGTAGATGTGAAGCTAGCGAAACGGCTGCAAGCGCATCATGAGCGTAGCATGTAGTCATTCTGTTACATGACATGCATCTCATGTTTATCATGTTTGCACCAGTATCATACCTTCGTCATTCGTTCACGTGCCGTAATACCAAACTAGGTATAAGTGAAGCTAGCGAAACGGCCGCCAGCACATCATAAGCGTGGCATGTAGTCATGTTGCTACATGACACGCATCTCATGATTATCATGGTTGCACCAATCACATAACTTCGTCATCCATTCACGTATAGTAATACCAAACTTGTTATGTATGACGCTAGCGAAACGCCCGAGCACATCATGAGCGTGGCATGTAGTCATGTTGTTACATGACACTCATGTCATGATTTTCATGTAAGGGTCTGTTGCTTGTGTTCCCCATGCAGTCATGCCTTCCATACCAATTTTACAACATGCCATGTGAACGAAACCTCCGCAAGAGCGGCAAAACCATGAAATGTAGATCATGACATACATGTCATGATTTTCATGTTATGACTAGTCAAATATGTTTTTCATACAGTGATGTTATGCCATACCAAGTTTGGGATCAATAGCATTATCGGAACAGCCAGGAGAGCTAAATGTCGCAGGTGGCTAGATAGATAGATAGATATATATGCTCAAAGTCGCCGAAGTTCGCTAAGAAATGCTTCGCATTTAAAAATGCTAGCCACAGGAGCTGTGTTCCTTTTCTGCTACTCCGATGCACTGCGTCAGTGAGTACAGATTGCTTTTAGCACCCCCTCATCCATTATTCATGCCTGAAGTCTTTCCTTTATTATCTGCATCACCCGCCTTTAAACCACTGATGTCACTGTTGAAAAATAACAAAAACGCCGACCAAGGTGAAATACACAAAAGTTAAAAAGACATTTTCGCTCCCCACATGGGAGCCTTGTTCACAGCCAAATATGTTCTTCATACAGTGATGTTATGCCATACCAAGTTTGGTATCGATACCATTATTGGAACGTCCTTGAGAGCTAAATATGCTAGGTGGCTAGATAGATAGATAGATACGCTCAAAGTCACTGAAGTTATAGAATAGGATTACTGTTATAGGATATAGGATCACTGTTATAGGACTATAGTTGTTTATGTCAGCTTTGTCCCTCTTTCCTTTATAGGTCATGCTCATCTTGCTAAGTTTCCATCCATCAGGAACTTCACCATGGAATATTGCTCTGCTCACTGCCTCTGTCAAAGCCTGCTTAGACTTGGGACGCAATTCAACTATCAGCATATTTGGGATGCCGTCAGGGCCTGTTGATGTACTACTAGGAACCCCATTCTCAGCCCTTTCCCACACTCGTGAAAATGTAGCCACTGCGCCACTTGATCCATACTTGTCTATTAAAACGCATAAGGCACTTTCTTGTTGAATTATTTTGTCATCCTTGTTCTTATATAGTATTCATTGCTTCGTCCCCTTCAATCCTAACAATTTGAACTGTAGTTACAAACCACTTCTCTAAGCTTGTCTCATTACTCAGGGATCTTAAATGGTTGCAAAATGTTGCTGCTGCTTTTTTATCCTTTGTTGTATTTCTGCTAGCTTCTGAGCCTCCTTTCTTCTAATCTTTTCATTGAGCAGAGGAATGCTTCTCTTCTATAGCTTAGAAAGATATCCCATTTTCTTTCAACATCATCTGTCGGTTTACCCCTCTGCTAAGCATGTCTGTGTTCCCTAGAGGCTTCCTGACGTTTTCCTACGGCTCTCTTGACTTCCTTATCCCACTAACTCTTGGGTCTGTGTCTCCTTTTCCGGGGTGACTTGTCCCGTGCCTTAGAAAGCTCTAGCTGAGTCTAATTATTTATTTATTTATTTCAACATACTGCAGCCCCACAGGACTATCGCAGGAGTGGGCAAATACATACATAGAATAGCATAACAAGTGTGCTCTACATCAATGTTTTGTAATATACAATAAAAATTCATCCAGTGATAAAGATCGAACGTAACCAGGCAAAGAACTCCACGATTCAATAGAATGAACAAAAAAACTATACTTCAACGCCACTGTACGATGAACGAAAGTAGACATGTTTAACTCATGGTAATTTCGGGTGGTCGTTGGTCTAACGTGTGCTATATACTTGCTGAGTAGAGGGAACCGCGGGGAAATAATTAACGTATAAAGAAACTTCAGACATTCAACATATCGACGGGAAGAGAGACTGGTAGCTAGGTAAGACTGGTAAGATAGGAAGATGGAAACTTGGTGAAAAATACCTGTCAAAGCAACGATAAATGAAGCGTGCAGCTTTCTTCTGAACAGATTATATTTTGTTGATGTCCAAAATCCTGTGTGGGTTCTACACAACAGATGCATATTCTAATATTGCATATTCTAAGATGCATATTCTAAGATGCATATTCTAATAGGAGTCGTAGGCTGAGAGGTCCTGAACGTAAAGTGCGTTGTAGGTAGCCTAATTTTCTAAGCGCACGGTTGCACATGAGATCGATGTGTTGAGACCAAGATGAATCCTGATTGAAATGGAGACCTAGATATTTGTATTGTGAAACCATTCCGAGAGGGCAACCATTAAGCGAATAGGTAAATCGAGAGAGGGAAGAACGCTTGGAAAATGACATAGATACCATTTCTCAAAAGTTGATTTGCATTTGCCAAGTGTCACACCATGATTGAAATAAAGCAAATGAATCGTTAAGAATGATGGGATCATGAGCAGTTTTAAAAATGGTGTGATTATAAGCAGTTTTAATTGTATGATGCAAAACACAATCATCAGCATATATGCAGATTTTAACAGGAACATTACTTGGTAGATCGTTAATGAAAATTAGAAACAAAAGAGGGCCCAATATTGAATCTTGAGGGACGCCGGACGTTACAGTGGAAGTGGAGGAATGAAAAGACTTGAATAGTACGTACTGAGACCTATTGGATAGGAAAGAACAAGTACAGTTTACTAATGCTTCATTTTTAAGAATAACAGTGAGCTTTTTTAGCAGTTCGTAATGTGAAACACTGTCGAAAGCTTTGCAAAAGTCTGAATACTGTGTTAATTTGATCACCAGCATCAAGAACCTGGAGGATGTCATGAGCGAATTCACTGAGCTGGGTTATGGTACTAAACCTACGTCGAAAACCATGCTGGGCATCAGATAAAACATTATTGCAATCTAAGAATTCTATGATTTGCTTGAAAATTATGTGTTCGAGTATTTTACAATGGGATGTGATAGAGATGGGCCTATAATTCAATAAGGACTGCTTTTTCCGGATTTGTATAACGGAAGAACTTTAGCCAATTTCCATGTCGTAGGGACAACAGACGTCGACAGAGATTTCTGAAAGATAATGGTTAAATACTGACCAGTCCATAAGGAGTACCTATGAAGGAATGCGTTGTCTATATTATCAGGAGTACTTTTCTTCTTCGGATCGAGTTTTAAAATGAGAATCAGCACACCCTGATTTGAAACAACAATATTGTCATAGAACAGCGAGTACGCCCTATAAAAGGAGGAACAACGGAGTTATCAAGTGTAAAATAGACTGAAAGTTATCATTGAATGCATCTGCAATAAGAGCTGTATCGCCTGTAATTGTGTCATTTATTTCAAATGTGTCAGTGGTAAAGTCTATCGGTAGGACAGACTTCCGAAATTTATGTGGATAATTTCTAAGTAAACCGGGGAGTGTAACTTGATAATAAAAATCACGAGCATAATTTGTTTTGCTTCGAAGTTCCTCCTTCAGAGAAATGAATTGTGCGGCAAGAACAGCATCACCATTTCGTTTAGCACACCGCAACAGCCCAAGACGTCGCGACAGGTGCAAAATTTCCCGTGTGATCCAAGGCAACTCTGAATTCGTCTTTTTTGTGTTTAACGGCACAAAATGTATAATGCACTTTGAAATAAGATCACTGAAGAATTTTGTTAAAGTATCAACATCTTCGGAATTACTAATCGCTTCAAACTGGGCAAAAAAAGTGTTAAGTGTATCAATAATACCAATATCATCAGCATGGCTCATATTGCGGAAAGTA
The DNA here is from genome assembly GCF_043290135.1 of Rhipicephalus microplus. NCBI lineage: Eukaryota > Metazoa > Arthropoda > Arachnida > Ixodida > Ixodidae > Rhipicephalus > Rhipicephalus microplus. The sequence goes on from NW_027464631.1 coordinate 958,871, forward strand.
GAATAGATGTATCGGGCTTTCGGTACAGGACATGAAATAGATGCAAAAACAGCTTTATGATGCGATATGCCATCCACAACAGTGCACACGTAACCGTAATCACAGATTCTAGGGCTGAAGAAGACAAGATCTAAAATCGCCGTGCCTTTTGTGGCGTCACTATTTGCTTTAGACCGGAAGTTAGTGAAAAGTTCAATGTTGCTCTGTGAAGTTGGGAAGCATGACCTAGCAGAGATAACGACGTCCAGTTTATATCGGGGTTATTAAAAGCGCTCATACATATTAGATTAGGCGAATGAGGAGCTATTTCTTGGATGAATGCACTCAGGGAAACCAAAGAGTCCGCGATTAGGTTAGGTGGACGGTAAAAGACACCAATAACAAAAGTCAGTGTTTCAAAGTAAAAAAGAGAGAGAGAGAAAACTTTATTAAAAAGTCAGTCAATTGTTCAGACATGGCCCGTCGCCCCTAACTGTCGGCCGGAATCCCTTGGGACGCTGCAGCAGCAAGCGTCCCAAGGGATTCCGGCCGACAGTTAGGGGCGACGTCTTGGGCTGGTTCTCCCACTAGAATCCTCAGTCCCAGGATTCTAGTGGGAGAACCATCGTTTTGACTTCGACATGTCCACACCATGTGAACCAAATTCGCAACCTCATCCCAAAATTTACACTGGGACTGGAAAACTGTGCGTGTCACTTGCTGTAAAGTGCGGGGTTTGAAAAAACCCCGGTCTGTAACTTTCGCCACAAAACTTCGTTTTTCTTACTTAGTGAGTTGTCTGCTCTCGGGTATACTTGCCGATTAAGCCTGTAGTGTGCGACGACTTCATGGTATGTGCGCATATCCTCGCTTCTTTGTTCGGTAGCTTGGGAGGTTGCAGGGGTCGACCGGTAGGTGAGACCTCGGGCGACCGAATGAGCTCCCTCGTTCCCTCTAAGTCCCTGATGAGCTGGAGCCCAGGCAAGCAGAACCTGCTTTTTGGGTACTCCTACCATGTTTAATATACGGACGGCAGTCTCCGTCACCCTCACCGATTCATAATTTCTCATGGCGTTTTTGGAGTCGCTGATGACGACCCTGACACCGTTTTGGCTGATGGCCAAAGCTATGGCCACTTCCTTGGCCTCTACAGTCTCGACACCAAGGACTGTGCAGCACGCAATCAGGCCACCATCTTCCCTGAGCGCCACTGCCGTGTGTGCCGCTTTGCTTTCATATTCCGCAGCGTCTGTATACGCGACGTCCTGTCGACCGGTGTACCTGGATTGTAATGCCTCTGTTCTGGCTTTACGCCTGCCTTCGTGAAACGTAGGGTTCATATTTCTGGGTAGCAGAGGTATCTTTATCCTGTCCCTGATCTGTATCGGTATGTATTTTAAACGCGCTTGCTCACGCGTGGGCTCATAGCCCAATCTCTTTAAATATTGCTCTCCCCGTTTTAGATCCGAGTAGTACTGGGATACTCCACGATTTTATCAGGTACTCAACGATTTTATCAATGTCGATTTGCAGAGAGCCTTCAATTTGGCCGTCACTGCCCTTGTTCATCTATAATGTCAAGTCATTCGCGTAAATGGTGTGATTTAAATTCTGAATATCCTCTAACTGTTCAGGCAGTTTCAACATCACACTGTTGAAAAGGGTGGGTGATAACACCGAGCCCTGAGGTGTCCCCCTGTTGCCTAATTTAACGTCCTCGATGGATTCTTCCCCGATTTTTAAAGTGGCTGTCCTCTTCGAAAGGAAGTCCTTGACGTAGTTATAAACTCTCTTCCCGACATTCAGGGAGCTCTATTCTCCAAGATTGATACGTGCCTCACGTTGTCAAATGCTTTTGCCACATCTAACCCCACGATAACTTTTGCGTCTCGCGTTGGCTTGTCTATAATTTGGTCCTTAAGCTGTAGCATCACGTCGCACGCCGAAAGTCGGGGTCGAAAACCAATCATGGTGTCCGGATACATACCATTGTCTTCCATGTACCTATTGAGCCGTGTCTGAACGACATGCTTCATGAGCTTACCAACGCAAGACGTTAACGCTATCGGCCTAAGATTCTCGAAACCGAGTTTTTTACCCGATTTAGGAATGAAAATTACATTTGCGAGTTTCCACTCCTGCGGTATCATCTCTTTTTCCCAACACTCCTGCATGTACGTTGCTAGGTTAGCGATGGACCCATCGTCTCAATTATGGAGCATTTTGTTGGTCACTCTGTGCGGCCCTGCTGCTGATTTAGTCCTTAGCCGATTAATCTCCGCTCGCGCCTCAGCCAGGGAGATAGGGGCGTCTAAGGCTGCGTTTTCCCGTCCTCCATAATCTTGGAAAGGTTCTGATTCGGCGGGATTAATGTATCTGCTCCGAACTTCTTCTAAGAGTTCCTTCCTAGTGCCTTCAAATTGTTGCGCCATCCGTTTCAATTGCTGCTTAGACGCTGTCTTCGTGCTCTCTGGATATAAAAGGTGACGAAGAAGTCGCCACGTCCCGGCCGTACTTATATTCCTATCCATCTCCTGACAGATGTTCCCCCACCTTTGCTTCGTGAGCGCGATTGCGTGCTCTTCAATTTGCCTGTTTAAAGCCGCTATTTGTTTCCCGGTACTCCGATCCCATGTCCTCCATTGGAGTCGGTTTTACTAAGCTTCCTTTTTCTTCCAAAGATTTACTAATCTACTTTCTACCACTTCGTTGTCCTCCTCGGTTTCCACCACTTCAGTGGCTTCCTTAACAGTACGTAACACCCCATCGCACCACTCGGCAATGTCAGAAATGGGAGTCAGGTCGCCCCTGAGGTCCCTGAAAGAGTCTCAATTTACGGCCTTTACCCTTCTTTTCCGAGGTGTTGCCGGGCCTCCCTCTACTACTATTTCTATGATCAGGTGATCACTGCGTAGGTCCTCTTTTGTGTTGCACCACGTGGCACTAGTGCCGCTCCCCGTCAGAGTAAGGTCGGGTGTGGTGTCAACCGCGACACTATTTCCCTTCCTCGTTGGCTGCAACGGGTCGATTATTAGACCCAGATTATGAGTTTGCATGTCATCCTTCAATTTCCTGCCTTGAATTGAAGCCTGCTTATATCCCCATGCCGTGTGGTGAGTGTTAAAGTCTTCGACGATAAGCAATGGGTTGTTCCTACTCTTACGTCTTGTAGAAGCGAAGAGATCCCCAAAGTCGCATAGCCTTTGTCTGGGAGAGCTGTATATATTCAATACGAATTAGCTAGCGTTTTTCTTTTTTTGGGGGGTATTAGTTCTATGAGAACATGGTTGATGTGTGCATTACCAATGTCATGCTGCACCACCGTAACGTTTCGTTTCGCCTGACCAGGGTGGCCACCTGCGTACTCGTGCCTTCGCTTACATAGGATTTATAACCCGGCAATGTCGCCTTTCTCCCACATTCTTGTAAAGCTATAACATCCGGTCGATCCCTTTTCGTTAGGAATTCCTGCAGAACCGCACACTTGCGCGTTAAGCCTCTGCAGTTCCATTGCCAAACGGTGTTTTTACTGGATCTGTGAGCCATGATTGCCACTAAGGTTATTCATCGGCCTGCCTAATACTTCTTGGGTGAGCTGTTCATATGCCCAATCCCTCTTCGCGCATTCCGTTTTAAGTTGCTCGGGAAGTTTATTATCCCGCTGATGCAACTGCTGTGTCAGATTCTGAAACATCTCGAACATTCGTTTCTCGGAGGCCTTACGCCATTCATCGTCCTGGGCAGATTTGGCTTCAATATTTGCCTCCAGTTGCGCTATTTTCATGTCTATCACTGTCTCTACGTTCTCATATATTACGGGATTTTCCGCTTCTTTTGCATTCTTTTTAGCTGGAGGCGGAGTAGTGCTCTGCTCCTCCGGCCTTTCTATATTTGGATTCTGTGGCATTCGTGGTAGGTAAACCGGTGTTGTGTTAGACGACTTAATAGCTATTTGAAGCTCCCTATTTGCCGACTCATCATTGCTAGCTGCTCTTTAAGCATGGGATTTACTTACCTAATGGTAAACATTTCTTCATCACGTTCATCCTGGGAGGCCCTCTCTCCCCAACCCACCTTGCGATTCGGCGACGTGGGTCTCCCACTGTTGAGGACAGCACTGCTGGAAGTCCTCTCAGTTACTGGACCAGTCATTGGTGGCAGCTCTCCTTCTTGTCTCTTCGGTAGTCTTGGGAAGGAACCTGCTCTTCCTTTTGACTGTCTTCGATGCTTCGACCGGCTCCTGGACCGTTCTTTGATCTTTTCCATTCTGCACGTTTGTGGATCGGGGTCTTTCACCTTCCGCTCTTCTCCTTCCATGCGCCGCCAGGCCTCCCACTGTCTCTTCTTTATTGTATAAGGGGTCCTGAAAGCTTCCTTGCATTTCCGATCTGCTGTCAGATGACCTTTGCCACACAGCTTACACTTGGGCTCACACGCCTGGTCCTCGGGTGGGGCTGTCATTCCGCATCCCCGGCAGCGAACATGGTCGCTGATACACACGTCCGATCTGTGTCCTAGCTGGCCACATCGGTAGCACACCTCGTATCGTTTCTTATAAAGCACGCACTTCAGTGGCACGCCGTAACAGTACAACCACCTAGGCACTGTCTCATTTAAAGATGATTACCGCTGAACTTGAGTTCCCCAGCCTCCTAACGCCTTCGGTGGGTTCCTTGAGTTGCCGAAAGCCTCTGTCAGTTCCTCTACTGACAATCTCGGGTCGATGCCACGCACGTACCACACCCCGCCCGCTATCCTCGTGCGGCGCGAGGTACGCCGTGACGTCGTAGTTCTTGCCTTCAATCTTGATAGACTTTATCCTGGTCACCTTCCAGACAGTGCCTATGTCTGGAGTGCTGAAAATCAGGGTGCCTTACTTGTCGTTAACAATGAGCATTTCCTTTTCTTGTCCCTTAATCCACGGAATCGGCGCTGCCATGCGCACCGCCTCACTGAGCCTGGTGTTCGGAACTTTTGCTAGTGCCAGCCCGCACTTCAGACGAATGACTATCTTGAAGTCGATCGCCGGCAACCGCGGTAGGTACGACGCAATCGAGCGCTCCGCGATCTTGTGCCCCAGCTTTTTGTATGCTGCGTTCGCAGCCGCCGTCTTTTTCCTGTCTTCGCCGCGCTCGGCTCCACTTTCTGCCCGGGCGTCGCAATCTTGGCGTCCCTGTCTGTCACCTCTAGCGGAGTCCCGTAGCTTTTTGACATGTTTTCCAACTTTCGTGATCCAGTCCGTGGTTCCGAATTCTTCAGCGGTAATTTCAGTACCCTCCACGGTCACCTTCATTGCCGTCGCGTCTCCACAACGGGGCTCCGGGGGTGTCGGCCACCGCCGAGCCGCCGCGTTTGTTCACCGCTAGCGTTAGGCTTTGCTAGGCGGAGACGCAGTCAACACCAAAATAGCCATAAAATATCCCAAAACGTACTCACAGTCCTGAAGTCGTGGTCTAGAAGATCCCTAGAACTTCAGGCAAGCGATTATAAGAGTTGTTTGCTGTAACTGCACAATTTCCACCAGACCAAACAACTTTCTGCGGAGCTGATGCGAAGCAAATCCGAACTCCCTGGCCCCTTGGCGGCCTCCTTTCAAAGTGAACTTTACACCAAACCGATTCAGTTTGAGACGCAGCATGAAGAACAAAAAACTTTAAGTCGGAATGTAAATATAAAGCAACGCCACCGCCTCTACCATCGATTCGATCGCTTCTTACGACATTGAAGCTCGGCAGCGAAATCTCGGCATCACAAATTTCGTTATGAAACAAAGATTTCGTGACATCGATGACATGAGGGGAGTGGGACAAAGTTAGTGAGAAGAAATCGGGAAGCTTGTTGACTAAACTTATTGCATTATTATTTAAAATACGAAGACTACCAGGGAAATCTTGGGTGCGTCAACAAGAAGTAGGAGTAGTGGCTGAAGGAGATGCCATCACCACAGTATCGCAATTACGAGACTGAAAAATTGTGTTAGACTGCACGTCCCAGTTGTAGCGTATGTTATCAATGAACACGTGGTTGTAAACAATGAGCACGGAAGAGCTGCTGTTGCAATGGGTTCTGGTTGTCTCCCATACCTTTCTTCTGATGAAACGTGATTGATATGTCGGGTTTAACGTCCCAAAACCACTATATGATTATGAGAGACGCCGTAGTGGAGGGCTCCGCAAATTTAGACCACCTGGGGTTCTTGAACGTGCACCAAAATCTGAGCACACGGGCCTACAACATTTCCGCCTCCATCGGAAATGCAGCCGCCGCAGCCGGGATTCGAACCCGCGCCCTGCGGGTCAGCAGCCGAGTACCTTAGCCACTAGACCACCGCGGCGGGGCTTCTGATGAAACGTGCGTTATCAGAATATGGTTCGGATATGCGTTGATTGGAGCCCTTCAGCTTTGATGCGTTTTTAAGAATATGAATTTTCTCACGAAAATCCAGCAGCCTGAAAATGAGAGGGCGGGTGCAACCTGTGTGACATCTACCTAACCTATGACACCTTTCGATTTGTGAGCAATCCATGCTCAGCGTTCCCGCGAAAAATTTTGAAACAACGTTGGTCAATGCCTTATTATCATAATCTGGAGATTCAGGAATACCGCGAAAAATCAAGTTATTACGGCTCAGTGTATTTTCTAGGTCATCGTTTTGAGCCGTAAGCGTAATCACCTTCTTATTAAGAAAACAAACTGAGCTTTTTAAATCTTCTACCATATTTTTAGATGCGTTAGACATGGTACTGGATGACTCTAGAGCGTTAAGTCGCGACTCAACAGCCTCAAAGCGCAAATTGACTGAAGAACGAAGCTCGGCAATACCCTGGGCCATTTTATTTTGCCCAGCTAGCAGGCTGGAAAACATGGCAGAAACAGAAGGTTCACTATCTATGGATACCACGTGGCTATTGGCTCCGCGCACATCCCCACTCGGTAACAGAGTAGATCCCACCCTTTGACTGTCTCTGAAGTTTCTGACTCTAGCCTTTCAGCACATCATTGAGACGAGCATGAATAATCACGAGATTTTCGCCATTCATGCTGTCCTCTACAACCTCCTGAGATTTGGCCCCCACCACTAGGACCCTACTACGCTCCGATCGCCGGCTTCCTGTTTGCGACGGCGCACCTGTTTGCTTCACCTGCTTCTCTCTCTGCCGTCTTTCCTGTGCTCCTATCTTGCTCGAAGACTGCCGCGCCACCGAGCTGTACGTTCTCGGAGCCTCCGTGCTGTGGCCAGACACTGCGGCCCCCTGACCTCCCTTCTCGCCTGTTCTTTCCCGCCTGTCGCCTTCTCTGCTACGCACGCCTTCCATCTCGCACCGCTGGGGCATCTCGAGGCCGGAGCAGAGCGCCATTAGCTCCTTTAACCGCTGCTCGGTCAGCCTTTCCCGTTCTTTTCGAATTCGCTATAATAGGCTGCCGGTAGCCTCCTCTCGCTCACGCGACGCTCCGAGCTGTTTTTGGAGCTCTATCCACTGCTCCCGTTCCGTTCTAAGCTCCCCCTGAAGCCCCTCGATGCTGGCCTCCATGCCCCGCACGGCCGCCTTCAGTGCCTAGCACGGCCTGCACACGAAGCTCGCCTTCTTCGCGTCGGCCAAACTCGTGAATGTTGTCTCGTCCAAGTAGCACGGGCATTTGCATTCTTCGCAAAGCACCAGCTCCCTCTTGCCCGTGGTTTTCCTAGCCTCCTTAGCCATCGCCGGCCCGACCATCTAGCGAGCGCCCGACAGCCTTATGCTTAACCCTAATCCTGCTATCCAGCCACCTCCGTTTACTCTCCTACCTCAACAACTGTTTGAAGCTGCCGCGTACATCACTTACACACGTGTTCAATTTCACGAAGAGCCCCAGTGCTTCGATTTTCCACTTCTGGCTACCCGCGGGCTCCCAGAGCCAGCCAGGGCTCGCTCGTTTTTCTCGGGCTGCTCCGTCCTCCCCGCGGCGCACTTCCGGTTGGCGCTGGTTTTTCTCGAGTTGAACGGTTCTGGCGACCCGCGGGGAGCCCGAGGGTCGCCAGACGCTCCCAGTACAATAATGGGGTTCTTCGACTTTCAGGCCCCTGGCAGCTCTCTGGCAGGCAGAGCTAGCCAAGGGGTCAGTCAGCTAGCTCCGGTCTGGACAGAAAACAGCGCCGTGGTCACGAAGGTAGGGAACCAGAAACAACCCGAAGCTGCCCGATGATCGCAAAATCGAACGCTGTGACAGCCAGCGTAAACGTAAACAAACTCTACCGTCATGGCAGCAAACGAAACAATGTGCCGCGTGTATGTTGGTATTTTTCTGCATTTTTCGCTTGGAAATACGTAGCTAAGCTCGTTAGCCCTGCCACGGTGGTCTAGTGGCTAAGGTACTCGGCTGCTGACCCGCAGGTCGCGGGATCAAATCCCGGCTGCGGCGTCTGCATTTCCGATGGAGGCCGAAATGTTGTAGGCCCGTGTGCTCAGATTTGGGTGCACGTTAAAGAACCCCAGGTGGTACAAATTTCCGGAGCCCTCCACTACGGCGTCTCTCATAATCATATGGTGGTTTTGGGACGTTAAACCTCACCACATATCAATCAATCAAGCTCGTTAAAAAGCCGAAATGATATCCTCGAGCGTACACATTCGAGGTACGAATTCGTACGCTCACACGATCACTTGCCGCGTGCGCGAACGAAACAGCCAGCTGGCGCACGCCGCCTCGAGAACGATGCAAGGTGAGCTGCCGTACAATGTACTGTAGCTGGCGCGACGCTGATGGCTTAACAAGCTCACGTCTCTTTTAGTACATGTATCAGTCACTGCACAACACGACGCGAAGTCACGCGAATGTGATCGTGTCCCCAAAAGAGCTCCAGGATCGCGTACTATACGTCGCAAACACACGTTGACCAACTTACGGTTTTATCTAAAGTTTATGATATGCGCAGGCATCGGTACCACGAGTGCGCATCGTATATAAAATAAACATTTGCATTACACGTTCTCGACCCGTTTTTGAACTTACCTTGGCCTGTTTTCCAGTCCCAAGTGGCATTAACGAATGTCACGTATATCAGTTTTGATTTGATCTACTAGGTCATAGTACTATGAAGTCTTGGTTTGGATTACCTTTTATTAGGCCCGATGAACCGGCAGCCGATAGCTACGATGAACGAACCAAGATGATGATGCTACGCGGCAACGATGAGGATGCATGAGTCACACATGATAATGATGATAATGTACCGGTGAAGAGGATGCGTATACTAAACGCCCACACCAATTCCCCCCACGTGAAAGCGGCCAGCCTGGCCGCGGAGAGTCAAGGGAATAAAGAACGTCGCATGAAGGGCTTCATACGGGAGACCTGGACGACCTCTGTAGTTCGATAACGCCGATCTGCTAGGGCTACAAGTGGCGTCACGCGATAATTCACTGGTGAAGTCTCTTCAAGAACTGCGTACGGCCCGATAAACAGAGGCTGAAATTTGTCACACAAACCAGGTGTGCGAACAGGCATCAAAGAGAGCACTTCGTCTCTAGTTTGGAAGGATACAGCATGATGCGATTCATCATAAACTAGCTTTCTGTCTTGCTGTCGGGCTTCAGTGTTTATACGAGCACGTCCGCGGCACTGTGCGAGTCGTGAAACGTATTCCTCTGAAGATGATGGAGATGAGTTCGCTTGGCAGGTAAAGAAAGAGACGTCCAGGAAAGAAGTAAGGGAGCGTCCATAAACTAAGTAAAATGGCGAGTAGCCGGTTGTCCGTTGAATGGCCGTATTGTATAGGCGAAAGTGACGAATGGTAGAAAAACGTCCCAGTTTTTGTGGTCTGGTTGAATATAGGCGGCGATCATGTCAGCAAGAGTGCGGTGGAATCGCTCAGTGAGGCCGTTAGTATGGGGATGATAACTAGAGGCAGTCTTTTGAGTTGTGCCGGAGGCTTGAAGAAGTTCGTTCACTAGTTGTGAAAGGAAGGCCCTTCCACGGTCACTGAGCAACACACGTGGAGCACCATGACGCAGTATAATGGCTCGGAGGATGAAATCAGCAATCTCAGAAGCGGAACCAGTAGTAACGGATGCCGTCTCGGCGTAGCGCGTCAAATGGTCGACGGCTGTTACTATCCACCGGTTTCCAGCAGCACTGACTGGGAGGGGGCCATAAAGCTCGACGCCTACAACTTCGAATGGTGTGGCTGGGCACGGAAGAGGCTGTAGTGTACCGGTGGGAGCAGATGTTGGTAGTTTTTTACATTGGAAGGTAGTGCAGGACCCGACGTACCGAGCTACACTAGTGGTAATGCCTGGCGAATAAAACCGACTTTGAATGCGATCGTAGGTTTTATGGTAACCAAGGTGACCAGCAGTCGGATGGTCATGAAGCGCTCTGAGGACTTCGGACCGAAGCGATCGGGGTAGAATGGGAACCCAGCGCTGACCGTCAGAATGGTAAATTTTGTGGTACAGCACCGAGTTGTCCAGCTTAAATTGCGAGAGTTGGCGACGGAGCCTTGCATTAGGTGGGCGGGAACTGCCAGTGAGGTAGCCTATAATACGTGGACAGTATGGGTCAGCCAACTGTCGAGAAGGAAAATCGTAGGGGTCGTCCGAAGGCAGATGGTCCATAGACGCGAGAGAGGAAACCGCCGTAGACGTGGACTCTGAGGGCGTGTTGTGCAAATTGATTGCGGAAACCCCGAGTGGAGTTGCTGGTAGCGGGCAGAGAGAAAAAGCGTCAGCGTCACTATGCTTCCTGCCACACTAGTATACGATCTCAAAATCATATTCTTGGAGGCGTAGAATCCAGCGTCCGAGGCGTCCCGACAAGTTCTTGAGTGTCGAAAGCCAACATAAAGCGTGGTGGTCGGTCACAATGGTGAAATGCCGGCCATGCAGATATGGACAAAATTTCTGTACTGACCAAACAATGGCGAGGCACTCCTGCTCGATGATCGTGTAGTTCCTCTCGGCTGCGGAGAGGACGCGGCTGGTGTATGCAACGACTCGCTCTCGCAAAGAGTTGTCGCGTTGCAGGAGCACGGCTCCTAAACCGCGGCCGCTAGCGTCTGTGTGCAGGAAGGTCGGTGCATCATCGTGAAAATGAGAAAGTACAGGGTCGGTCGTGAGGGCACTCTCAAACCTGTCAAAAGCCGATTCACATTCCTGAGACCACTGAAAGGGCATACCGGAAGCAAGTAGCTTATGAAGTGGTGCGGCTATGGAGGCAAAGTTTTGTATGATTCGCCGAAAGTATAAGAGGCGAGACCAAGGAAACTTCGCGAATCTTTCGGTTTGTCAGGACGAGGGAAGCGAAGTACTGCAGCAGTTCTATCAGGGTCTGGACGAATTCCTTCCTTGCTCACAATATGACCGAGTACCTTGATTGATCTGCTGACGAAATGGTACTTTTTGGTGTTAATTTGAAGACCAGCGCCCGCAAGACAAGTCAAGACCTCGTCCAAGCGTTGTAGATGTTGAGGAAACGTCGTAAAAAGACAACAATGTCATCGAGGTAACATAGGCAAGTCTTCCATTTCAGGCCACGCAGCACGGTGTCAATCATGCGCTCAAAAGTTGCGGGTGCACTGCATAGACCGAACGGCATAATATTGAATTCGTATAGGCCGTCCGGGGTTGCAAACGCAGTTTTTTTCTTTGTCATCTTCGTGCATGGGGATTTGCCAATAGCCGGAACGCAAGTCGAGGCTCGAAAAATATTCAGCACCCTGTAAGGAATCTAGGGCGTCGTCGATGCGTGGCATGGGGTATACGTCCTTCCTAGTGAGCTTATTGAGTGCTCGGTAATCGACACAAAATCGTACGGAACCGTCTTTTTTACGCACCAGAACGATGGGCGACCACCAAGGACTGGTTGAGGGTCGGAATATGTCCCGTTGGAGCATATCGTCTGAGTTTCCTTCAATCATTTTTCGTTCCGCTAGAGAGACGCGGTACGGACGGCGGTGTACGATGGAAGCTGCGTCGGTCTGAATACGATGTGCTGTAGCAGTTGTCTGGCCCAGTGTGGATGAATGAACGTCAAAGGAGTTTGCGTGCTTTTCCAACAAATCAAGCAGCTGCTGCTTCTGTGAGTCTGTCAAGTCTTTGTTGATGGCTGCTGTAAAGGCCGAGGAAGCAGCATGATCTGCAGGATGGCCTTTAGAGGAGACAGGGGTAAGAGGCACAACGCACACAGGCTGCATATTGGCAACGCATGCGACAGTAGTGTCCCGTGGCAGTAAAATTTTATCTTGTGTGGTGTTAATAGCAGCGAGGACAGTTGATCCATTGTTGAAGCGAGCCACACCAGATGCGAGAGCTATGCCTTTATTAAGGCAACGCGGTGACGGAGTGACCAAAATGTGACCAGAGTCGACGTCGTTGGACAAAACTGTAACTAATTGATGTTCGTTGGTGGTAACTCGATGTATACTGCAGCGATGAGTCGAAGTGGCCTGTAGGTTTCGTCGTTGAGCAAGTGGTCCGTATCAGTAAGATGGACGACACGTTGTGCACAGCAAATAGCCACAGAAGCAAAGGAAAGAAAGTCCCAGCCTAAAATGAGTTCATGGGAGCACGGGGATAGCACAGCAAATTCTATATGATGAATAATTTCGTCGATTAGTACACGGGCAGTACAGAGAGCGGAAGGGCGAATCATTGTTCTCTGGGCTGTAACCAGTGTCGGTCCATCATAAGGCGTCGTGGCTTTTCGAAGAGGGGCACACAAATCAGCACGAATAACAGAAAACGCAGCCCCATTGTCCACCAAAGCATCAACATCCACTCCCTCAACTGTGACCGCAATCATATTGTAGGGGCGCGCTGGAGGAATCGCAGTCCTGTGTTGGAATGCAGTTTGCCCTCCAAAAACTGCATCGCTTAGTTTTCCGGAAGCCGATCAGAAGTAAGGGAAGCAGGCTGAACAGGAGAAGAGCGACGGTAAGGCGACGGTGAAAGGCATTGGGTTGATCGGTGACTACTGCGCAGTTCACCCGATGCTGGCGGAGATGGAGACCGACGTGGTGGTGACGAATAACGGCGGCCCTGGTACAAGGCTCCTGCGGTATAGTCCCGTTCGCGTATGTCATACCCTCGGCGCTCGTCTTGCTGGCGCTTGCGGCAAAAGCATGCAATGTGACCACGATAGCTGCAATAATAGCACGTAGGCCGAGTCGATCGATAAGGAGGGTAGTACCTTGCGCTAACTTCACCGGGTGAGAGAGCAGTCAGAGGGACCGATGACGGCTCAGGCGGTGGTGATGAAAAGCTCGTGGGAAAGCTTGTGGAAGGTGCGGCAGCAACCGACGCGTACGTTCGTGGCGGGGACGTCGAGCTGACGGTGCCTGGTGGCGCGGCGGCGGTGTGCGGGAACGGTGGGAGAGTACGAGAGACAGTGGCTGCAGGTTGGCCATGTGGGTCATGGACGTGAGCTCTTCCCTGATGACATCCCGAAATGACGTTGAAGAAGACTGGATGGGACACACTAAAGGTAGTGTGAATCACATGGATTCTAATTCTTCGCGTATAATCGCCCAGTTCGTGTCTCGCAGGTTTGCATCAGTCGTAATACGGGCCGCGTCACTGTCTGGTTGTAGGCGCATAAACTCAAGTTCTTCAAGGCGCTGACAGGTTGTCGCAACGTCCACAACAGTAGCCGGATTCTGGATTGCAAGGGCATTGAATGAAACGGGTGCAATTCCCTTAAGAAACTGGCGCACCTTGGCTGATTCTGTCATTGGTGTGTCAGCCTGGCGGCAAAGTGAAAAAACATCCCCGATGTAGGATGTATATGACTCCCCGATGTGCTGTTTCCGAGTCGCGAGAGCTTTCTTTGCGAGAGCCGAACGAACAGCCGGTGTGCCAAAGACATGGTGAAGCGGATCTTTGAAGGCTGACCAGTCGGGGATGTCGATGAAGTGGATGAGGAACCACGTCTTTCCGACACCCGCGAGGTTGAATGACACGTGAGCGAGTCTGTAGGTGTTATCCCACCGTTTAGCAGCGCCGACACGTTCGAAATCGTCCAGCCATTCATGCACATCTTCCCCGCGCATACAAGCGAAGGGATGGGGCTCACGCTGGAGGCTGTTCATGACGTGAGAAGGCGCGGCACACGCTGGTGGAGTAGGAACGGCTGCAGCACCGGCCTGATCTTGGTGCGACATATTTCCGGACACCTGGCCCAAGCGGCGACCTGAACGTAGCTCCAGGGGGTAGAGTGGTCGAGAGGATGGCGGGGGATCTAACAGCACGCTCCACCACGTATGAAGTCTTGGTTTGGATTAACTTTTATTAGGCCCGAGGAACCGGCAGCCGACAGCTACGATGAACGAGCCAAGATGATGATGCTACGTGACAACGATGAGGATGCATGAGCCACACATGATAATGATGATAATGTACCAGTGAAGAGGATGCGTATACTTAATGCCCACAGTAAATACAACGCGGCATTATTAGGAAGAGGTGAAAAAAGACAAAGCCAATGTTGAAATGGGCAATGAAAAGATGTACACATTTTTGAATCCATTCTCCGTTTTGTTTATCGCGCTGTATCGTACTATATCATACCACATATGCTGGCTCATAGATGGAAATGGGTTCGCACGCCGTTCGCAACCAGCGAGCATTACGAACAGTCGCGATCTAGGGCCTTCTATCGCCATAGAATATCAATCGATCGTGTAGTCAGGACAGAGGTTCTAAGAGGTTCACGTGCGCAAACATACGACGGAGCAACCTAGTTCGATCACAATCGTCTTCGCTAAGTGCACAGAAAGCAGGCACAGCTTCACAAACGACTACTACGAAAAAAAATTAACTCCAAAGTTGTCTTCATTACGAACGTGTACTACGTACATAACTTGGCATGTGCACGACGCAGTCGACAAGACCAGTTCACCGCGTTGCTCACAGTAGGAAGCTTCACAGGAAACATAACAAAAGCGATGAACAGTAACTTCAAACACTCGCCGCCACTCGTAATCACATCATCTCGCAAGGCGGGACAGGCTTCAGGAGATAACGCCACAAGTAATGACAAGCGAAGGCACAGTCCTCAATCACCCACATTGCAATCCATCTAGTCCTCACATAGATGGCACCGAGCGCGCATCGTACCTTTTCTGCGTCTACTAGCCCGAAACCTGCCCAAAACTTCCAGTGAGCTTCCATGACTTAATTGTCCTGGAAGCGTCTGACGACCCTCGGGCTCCCCGGAGGTCGCCAGAACCGTCCTACCCGAGAAAAACGAAGGCCAACCGGAAGTGCGCTGCGGGGGGGACGGAGCAGCCAGAGAAAAACGAGCGCGCTTTGGCTGGCTCTGGCATCCCGCGGGTAGCCAGAATTGGAAAATCGAAGAGCCCCACAGAAACGGCTTCAGTACCGCACGTAATGGATTTTTTGGTTAGGCTCGTCATTTCAATAGGCCACGACTTCAACAAATCGTCACTGCTATTGGTGCTGTCTGCAGAGCACGGCCCTCCGAAACTGGATGTTTGTTGACCTGCGTGAAATTGGCTTTATTAAATGCGAAGCATTTCTTAACGAACTTCGGCAACTTTGAACGTATCTATCTATCTATCTAGCCGCTTACGTTTGGGTACTCTCGTGGTCATCCTCTTAATGTGACGTGAACCAAAATTAGCATGGGAAGGTAAGACGATTTGACGAATATGGCGGGCTGGTCAAGGCAAGAATAATGTCACGACCCCGTGGCGTACGTCGTCAGACAGTTTATACCAAAGAGTGGCACATACCCATGGGCGGTTGTGTTCCGCTGGTATGCGGGTATGTGCGACAGGTGATTGACACTTAATATCTACCCAGGAATGACAAAAACACACGTAGGCGATTTTAACGCGTGAGTGCTAAGCAATACCCGACATCGATAGCGTCGACTCAACGAAAACATAGAATACATTTCCTGGTCCCAGCAGGTATCGAACCCAAGCATTCTGCGTGGCAGTAAAGCATTCTACCTCAGAGCTACGCCAGGTCTCGGAATTGCTTTTCAAACAGACGCTAATCATCGTGAAACGTCAATAGTTGTTGCAGTGATGTCTCTACAATTTATGAACATTACATATGTACTTTTTTGATACAGCCGTCACGTCTGGTAAATGTTCATTGTGATTAGGTGCCATGCGCTGAAATCTATTTACGTAGCAGTGCCCAGGGCCAGCATCATCGCGAGCATCAGCGCTTCATATGATTGATTTGTGGGGTTTAACGTCCCAAAACCACCATATGATTATGAGAGACGCCGTAGTGGAGGGCTCCGGAAATTTTGACCACATGGGGTTCTTTAACGTGCACCCAAATCTGCATCAGCGCTTCATATATCAGCTTCTGGTGTTGCTAACACGCATGTTTCAGTTATCATCGTTGAGCAAGCGCAAACAGCTCATTAAATAAACATCTGCAACTTGTCAACATATGTCTGAGGCAGTAAAAACTTTATTGAACATGTCCGGCGTCACTGAGCGGAGTGGGGCTACAAGCACCCCGGTCTGTTTCAAATGTTCCATGTCTGTTCATGAAACATTTGTACATATATTTAGCGTTATTTCGTCAGGTCTCGCTCAAAAAAAAACTGCAACACAGTCACCTTCTCTCCGCATGCTTCGCATAACATCGATTCCCAGGTGCGTGAGGTCTGCCGGATTTTTAACTATGACAGGCTGTTTTAAGACCTAATGCAATTTCTCGGCGAGACGCTGGAGGACACACAATATACAGAAGCAGCTGGCTGCCTTAATTGGTTTCTCGCACATCGCGTATGCGGCAGAATACACACACACAAACACCGATTCATGGCGGTTGTCGTAAATCGTAACTTTCGGCTTACCCATGCATGTGTCAGTACAAAGTCTCGAGACACCGCGGAAGAGGTTGCGATTGCGCTTGCGCTTACTGACCCCATTTGCGAGGCAGTTCAGAGCGACCCGCAGTTCGTAACTACATGCGCTCATGCATTTCTCCCGAAGTTCTACAGATTCTGAGAATGGCTGGACGACAGCGATTCAATAGCACCATGATTCTGTGGTTCCCAGCACATGTCACCACCCCAACTGACGTAAATGCCAACATATATAGGTCCACGCAAGGGGAAGGTGACCGGTGTTTTTTAACTGCGAAGCATTTCTTAGCGAACCTCGGTGACTTAGAGCGTATCTATCTATCTATCTATCTATCTATCTATCTATCTATCTATCTATCTATCTATCTATCTATCTATCTATCTATCTATCTAATAAGGAAGTGGTCACGAGCTCTCGTGATCACCTCCTTAACTTGGGGTAGAACGAAATTAGTGCGGGAAAGTAAGAGGCTTTGACGACTATGAACGACATGGCATGAATATTTTGAAAATTGCGTCGCGTACGACGTCAAACCCTACCCTCCAGGCACGTTTGGCACATACCCGTATGCCAAGTGCCGCGGTATGCTGGTATGAGCCACGGGTGTTTGAAAGTGTATATCTACCAACGAACGGAGAGTACAGAAATTGGTAGTTTAAATGCGAGATCACTAAGAAAGTCGACCCCAAAGAATATACGAGCACATTATGGTCCCAAGCATTCTGCGTCGAAATCGAATACAAATCCACAGCGCCATGCCAGTTCATGAAAATCCTTTTGAAAAAGATTCCGTGTAGGTGTACTGGTCGCGTATAACACTTGAACGTATGTTTATGCAATTTCATAAACATTCGCTCAAAGAAAAAGAAGGGGTAGATCCCTCGTATCAGTGGCGTAATAACTTCTTCGCGAGGGGTGGGGAGATATATATATATATATATATATATATATATATATATATATATATATATATATATATATATAGATATATATATATATATAGATATATTTATTTCTCTATATATATATAATTTCTATATATTGTTACGTTTGAAAGAGACTGGTAGACGTTGAAAGGGGCCGTTTATTAGGTCGCGAGGGGCAGCTCAGAAGCGGCCGACTGGGTAACGATCCTCCTAATCCTCTTCTTCTTCTCTCGCTGTGGGCGACAAGTGCGTTCACCGTATACGCTTCTTTTTCTTCGAGCATATACGCAACATTCCTCTCCGCGCAGACGAAGGCCGCCGGACGAGTCAGTCGAGTTGTCGTGGCGTGTACAGTTTCAGGCGGGCAACATGAACCACTTGAGTTTTGGCAGCTCGTCGACCACTCGCCGTGAGACGAGCTATTACATAGTTGACCTCTGTAAGTCTGTCAACAATCACAAAAGGTCCATCGTAAGTGGCCAAAAACTTTTGGCACAACCCGCGCTTGCGCATCGGAGTCCACAACCACACCAGATCACCACGGCGATAAATCACTGGTCGATGGTGAATGTCATAGCGTGCCTTCGCCCTGTCTTGCGATGCCAATGTGCGCAGTAGAGCTATGCGACGCGCCTCTTCGGCGAGGCAGAGAGTCTCGGCGACAGTGACGTTGTCGTGGTCACAAAAAGGCAATATCGTGTCGATTGTGTACCGGGGCGAACGGGCATAAAGCAAAAAGAAAGGGCTATAGCCTGTAATCTCATGCTTCGCGGTGTTGAACGCGTAAGTAATGAAAGGGAGTACGTCATCCCAGTTCTTGTGGTCGCAGGAAACATACATAGACAACATGTTGATAATGGTGCGGTTGGTGCGCTCCGTCAGCCCATTAGTTTGGGGGTGGTATGGTGTCGAGTGACGCAGGCGGGATTCACATAAACGGAGTAGCTCCTCCACGACATCCGCTGTGAATTGTCGTCCACGATCACTGATAATCAGGCGAGGTGGGCCATGTCGGAGGATGACGTACTGTAACAAAAACGACGAGACTTCACTGGCAGTTGCGGAGGGGACGGCCGCCGTCTCGCAGTAGCGTGTGTGGTAGTCGACGCAAACAATTATCCATCGGTTGCCCTTAGCCGATTTTGGGAAGGGGCCCAGAAAGTCAATGCCCACTTGTTCAAAAGGTGCGCCTGGAGTAGGCATCGGCTGTAGAAGACAAGCTGGACAAGTTGATGGACGTTTGTGACGCTGACATTGCATGCAGCTTGCCACATAGCTCTCAACAGACTTCTGCATACCAGGCCAATAAAAGCGCTCTTTAGTCCGGTGAAGCGTCCGCGCCAAACCTAAATGTCCAGATGTAGGGTCGTCGTGCATGACACTCATAATAACTGTTCGCAGGCTCTCCGGGACCACTAGAAGGAAACGCGCGCCACTACTGGAGAGGTTCCTTTTGAACAACAGTCCATCACGCATACAGAAACGGCGGGCACTAGTAGAAGCGGATGCAGCGGCGAATAGTGGTGCCAGTTTAGCATCCTTCCGCTGTTCTGCTCTGAAACTGGGATAGTCCGGGAACGTAGGCGACACAGACGCTACAAGCTGGTCAAGGTCATCGGATTCACAGTCTGTTGTACTAAGTGGCATACGCGAAAGACAGTCCGCGTCAGCATGTCGACGACCACTCTTGCAAGCGACGGTAAAACTGTATTCTTGTAGCCGGAGTGCCCAGCGCGCAAGGCGACCACAAGGGTCACGAAGGTTGACAAGCCAACACAAAGAGTGGTGGTCGGTTACGACTGTGAATGGGCGTCCGTACAGGTAAGATCTAAACCGCTGAATTGCAAATAATACCGCCAGGCATTCTTGTTCTGTAACAGTGTAGTTTTGTTCCGGCCTGCTTAGGGAGCGACTTGCGTATGCGATGACGTGTTCGCGGTCGCCGTAACGTTGTACTAGGACGGCGCCAATACCTATGCCGCTAGCATCCGTATGAAGCTCTGTCGGAGCAGAAGGACTGAAGTGCTGAAGGACGGGTCGTGACGTCAGCAAAAACTTCAATTGACGGAATGAATAATCGCACTCCGGAGTCCACTCAAAGGAATTGTCCTTTCGTAAGAGGCATGTGAGAGGATACGCCACGTCGGCAAACTTCGGGATAAAGCGGCGGAAGTACGAACAAAGCCCCAGGAAACTACGAAGCTCCTTGACGGAACGCGGCGCATTGAACGCCTCAACTGCTGCTGTCTTCTGGGGGTCAGGGCGGATGCCATCCTTGTCAACGAGATGCCCGAGCACAAGCGTCTGGCGGTCTCCGAAGTGGCATTTCTTCGAGTTTAAAATTAGGCCAGCGTTTCGGATGCAGTTCAAAACAGTATCCAGACGAGAGTTGTGTTCACTGAACGTGCGGCCAAAGATGATGACGTCGTCGAGGTAGCACATGCAAATGTTCCACTTCAAGCCACGCAGAATGGTGTCCATAAACCTCTCGAAGGTTGCCGGTGCATTGCACAGTCCAAATGGCATTACGTTGAATTCATAGAGCCCATCAGGGGTTACAAAGGCAGTCTTTTCCTTGTCCTCTGGGTGCATCGGAATTTGCCAATAACCGGATCGTAAGTCTACGGAGGAAAAATAAGAGGCCGAATGTAAGCAGTCTATTGCGTCCTCTATACGGGGCAGCGGGTATACGTCCTTTTTAGTCACGGCATTCAGTCGGCGATAGTCGACGCAAAATCTCCAAGATCCATCCTTCTTCTTAACAAGGATTACCGGTGCTGCCCACGGACTGGCTGACTCTTGTACCACTCCCTTTTGCATCATTTCCTGCACTTGGTCGTTGATAATTTGTCTTTCTGACGGGGAAACACGATACGGTTTTTGGCGAATCGGACTTGCCGCGCCAGTGTTGATGGTATGGCGCGTTCGAGACAGGGGGATAGGGATTACTTTGCCCTTCTGCGCAAAGTCAAATACCGAAACGTGCTTCAACAGCACATTCATTAAAGTTCGGCGCTCGCTTGAGCTAAGCGACTTATTTATCGTTGCCATAAGCGCCCCGTCTAAATTGTGACAACCAGTTCCGTCACGTTCTTCCGGCACGTCTGTGAGCTCGACCACTGATAAGGTCGCGTGTTCTTTGCTGACCGAAGCTAATTTCAAACCATTGGGTAGGGTCACGGGCTCAGAGGAACAGTTTACAGTCCATAGACCAGTTCTTCCGCCATCAATCGACACCACACAATGGGGAACCAACACATTCTTCTTCACGCAGTTTATGTGCATTGGTTCTACGCTCGCATCGAAGCTGTCAGAATCAGCGCCGCGACAAACAACAGGAACACGTACGGTAGACAACGCAGGTATGAACGTATCGCCACAGACACACAGCGTAGTTTGGTCATTCGCTGGAGTTTCCAGAAGTTCTGAAGGCATCTGGCCACTCACAAAGACTTTCCCCGTGCGACAGTCTACAGTGGCACCACATTCTCGCAAGAAGTCCATGCCGAGAATGACATCATGTGTCGACCGAGGAATAATCGCAAACTCTGTCGTTATCATAAGGCCTCCCAAAAATACCTCAGCACTACACACACCAATAGGGCGCAATGGCTCTCCACTCACTCCACAGAACGTCGAAGTTTCATCCCAGGTAAAAACAACTTTCCGCCCTAACACGTCTTTAAAAGAACCACTCATCACGGAAATCGTTGCACCTGTGTCCATCAACGCCATCACAGGCACATGATCCACCAAAACACGCACTTTGTTTTTAAACATACACACAGGAGGTATTTCTCTTAGTAGCACGTTTCCAGCGACCTCACCCCCATTGGCCGCGCTGGCTAGTTTTCCGGTGGCGAAGAGGGCGCTTTGCGACGCAGCGGTGAAGGAGAACGATGAGCACGAGGTCGCGGTGGGGGCGTTAAACTCCTGTCAGATGCCGGGGAGTAGTTGCGGAAGTTGCTGGGCCAATAGTTGTCATCAGGTGGTATGTGGGCCGGCCGCCGGACACCATGAGGCTGTTCGAAGGGTCGTGAAAAATCACATGGTTGGTGATACCGAGGAGTCACCCGACGGTTGCAAAATCGCGATATGTGGCCTGGCACACCGCAGGAATAGCACACCGGCCGAGGTCGAAACGTCGGTCGCTCGTCGATGAATACAGCGTCATCATTTGCTCTTGTGTGACGGATGTACTGGTTGGGTGCGTCGTACCGAGACGTCGGGCGTCGAGGAGGCATGCGCTGAGAGCGTCGGTCATACCGCGACGCGGGAAATCTGGTTGTCATTCTTGACTGTGGGGCTGGGCTGTACTCCACAGTTGCCGCGCTCATCGTCGGTTGCCATTGGGTCAAAAGAGGCACATCCATAGCCTCACGTGGCAGACACAACTCGCGATGGTCACCTGTCGAACACGACATTTCTCGGTGCGACAGTTCCTCACGAACAATCTGTCGAATGGTAGAGAAAAGGTCGAGGCCAGGATTCGTGTCCACACTGGCAACAGTTGTAACGTTAGCCAGCCGACCAAACTTGGGCGCAATTCGACGCATCTTGAGCGTTTCAAACGTTCGGCAATGCTGAATGACGTCGGACACAGAACTGAGGCTTTCTTTTCCAATTAGAAAATTATACACGTCCTCAGCAATCCCCTTCAGCAGATGCCCAACTTTGTCCTCTTCCGACATGGTAGCACAGACCACCTTGCACAGCCTTAACACTTCTTCTATGTAAGTGGTGCATGTCTCACCTGGTAGCTGTGCCCGTTGCGACAGTGTTTGCTCAGCCCGCTTCTTTCTAGCAACCGAGTCGCCGAAACACGCCCTGAGCTCTTCAACAAAAAGATCCCACGTCGTGAGTGCGTCCTCGTGGTTCTCGTACCATAGCAGTGCGGTGTCGGTCAGGGAGAACACTACGTTGGCTAGCATAGCGGCTGCATCCCAACCGTTGGAATTGCCCACACGTTTGTACTTGGTGAGCCAGGCGTCGACATCTTCTTCGGCTTTTCCTCCGAAGGGCGGTGGAACTCGGTAGTATGGAAGCGGGCCAGATGGTGCCGTCCTGGAAACGCCTGCTTCTTCGGGCATGTCGAAGTCACTCACGGCAGATGGTGGGAGACCGGCAAGTCGACGGCTTCGTCGAAGCTGTGGCAGTGATCGTTCCGTAGTTGAAGCGCTTACCCAGCACCTCCACCACTCTGTTACGTTTGAAAGAGACTGGTAGACGTTGAAAGGGGCCGTTTATTAGGTCGCGAGGGGCAGCTCAGAAGCGGCCGACTGGGTAACGATCCTCCTAATCCTCTTCTTCTTCTCTCGCTGTGGGCGACAAGTGCGTTCACCGTATACGCTTCTTTTTCTTCGAGCATATACGCAACAATATATTTCTATATATATATTTCTATATATATTGTCACGAGGTTGTGATACACGCAGCACTTGAGAGGAAGCACGCAGGAGTCAGGGCGGTGTCAGGCGAACTGTTTATTGGGCGAACTTGTGCCCAGCAAAACAGGGCCAAACACAACTCACAGCAACAGCGGCGTGAACAGTCGTCGGCCGACGGAAAAAAAAAGACTCCCCAGTGGCGCACTGCGCCGGCTTTTATACACGCATCGTAACGCGTTCCAGAGTGGCATACAAGATAAACGTGGCCTGCGTTGCGCTTAACAGAGAGTGATAGCGGCTTCCTTCGTAAACCAAAAGAACCGCACGTGTCAGTCTTTTATACACGCGTCATAACGCGTTCCAGAGTGGCATACAAGATAAACGCGGCCTGCGTTGCGCTTAACAGAAAGTGATAGCGGCTTTCTTCGTAAACCAAAAGAACCGCACGTGTCACTACCCCCCTCTGAAAAAAAACATCGTCTTGATGCTAAAGACAGAACATAAGAGAGAGTACATGCAATAAATTACATTAACAATGCGTCACAGCTAATCAGCGCGCGTAATAAGGTTTAAGTCGCACCACGTGTACGACTTCGGGTCGTGCACGGCGTCGTTGGGATGACGTTAAGCCATCGGGCACGACCTCATAGTGCAGTTCACCACGACGTCGGACTACCTTGTAGGGTCCAAAGTAGAGTCGCAGGAGCTTCTCAGACAATCCCCGTCGTCGTATCGGCGTCCAGACCCAGACAAGGTCGCCGGGTTGGTATTCGGTGTGGTGTCGTCGAAGGTTGTAGTGGCGCCTGTCGACCGTCTGTTGGCTCTTGATACGCAGGCGGGCTAGCTGTCGAGCTTCTTCAGCGCAATCCAGGTAGCTGGCGACGTCGAGGTCTTCTTCGTCGGTGCCGACCGGTAGCATGGCGTCAAGCGTCGTTGTTGGGCTCCGTCCGTAGACGAGCTTGTATGGAGCAAACTGCGTCGTTTCCTGCATGGCCGTGTTGTACGCGAAGGTTACATACGGGAGTGTGGCGTCCCACGTCTTGTGCTCGACGTCCACGTACATAGCCAGCATGTCGGCGATGGTCTTATTTAGACGCTCGGTGAGGCCATTCGTCTGTGGGTGGTACGCGGTGGTTTGGCGGTGGCTTGTCTGACTGTACCTCAAGATCGCTTGCGTTAGGTCAGCCGTAAAGGCCGTACCTCTGTCGGTGATGAGGACCTCGGGGGCTCCGTGGCGAAGGACGATGTTCTCAATGAAGAACTTGGCGACCTCGGCGGCAGTGCCCTTGAGCAAGGCCCTTGTTTCGGCATAGCGGGTGAGGTAGTCAGTCGCTACGACAATCCATTTGTTGCCAGAAGTTAACGTCGGAAACGGCCCCAGTAAGTCCATGCCGATTTGTTGGAATGGCCGTTGAGGTGGTTCGACGGGTTGCAGAAGTCCGGCTGGCCTAGTTGTCGGCGTCTTGCGTCGTTGACAGTCTCTGCATGTTTTTACGTAGTGGGCGACGTCGGCAGTGAGGCGAGGCCAATAGTACTTCTCTTGTATTCGTGACAGTGTGCGGGAAACACCAAGATGTCCGGCTGTCGGGTCGTCGTGTAATGCTTCCAGAACCTCTGGACGTAACGCTGAAGGCACCACGAGGAGGTAGTCGGCGCGGAGCGGCGAGAAGTTCTTCTTCAGGAGGACGTTGTTTCGCAGGAAAAACGAAGCCAGTCCTCGGCGGAATACTTTCGGCACGTCGGCGGTCTTGCCTTGCAGGTAGTCCACGAGGATCTTGAGCTCTGGGTCACCTCGTTGGCGTTCCGCGAAGTCGTCGGTACTTATGGGTCCCAGGAAAGAGTCGTCGTCCTGGTCATCCTGGGGCGGCGGATCGACAGGGGCGCGAGACAAGCAGTCGGCGTCGGAGTGCTTTCGTCCGCTCTTGTAGACGACGGTGATGTCAAATTCTTGTAGTCTGAGACTCCACCGTGCGAGGCGCCCTGATGGATCCTTCAAGTTAGCTAGCCAACACAAGGCGTGGTGGTCACTCACGACTTTGAAAGGCCTGCCGTACAGGTAGGGGCGGAACTTTGATGTAGCCCAGATGATGGCAAGGCATTCCTTTTCTGTCGTGGAATAATTGGCTTCTGCCTTCGAAAGTGACCGGCTAGCGTAACTGATGACCCTTTCAAGTCCGTCGGTCCTCTGCACGATCACGGCGCCGAGCCCTGTGCTGCTTGCGTCCGTGTGAATTTCGGTGTCAGCTTCTTCGTCGAACTGCGCCAGTATTGGCGGCGTTTGCAGGCGTCGCTTTAATTCTTGAAATGCCTCGACTTGCGGCGTTTCCCATTTGAAGTCGACGTCGGCCTTCGTGAGGTACGTCAGTGGCTCGGCGATCCGCGAAAAGTTCTTCACGAAGCGCCTGTAATAAGCGCAGAGGCCAAGAAATCGGCGTACTGCTTTCTTGTCGGTGGGTGCAGGAAAGTCGGCGATCGCAGCTGTTTTCTGTGGATCAGGGAGCACTCCCAACTTGCTGATAACGTGGCCAAGGAACAATAGTTCCTCGTAGGCGAAGCGGCACTTTTCTGGCTTCAGGGTAAGTCCCGAGGCTTTGATTACCCGAAGAACAGCTTCAAGGCGCCGGTGGTGCTCGTCGAAGTTGGAAAAAAATACGACTACGTCGTCCAAGTAGACGAGGCAAGTCTGCCACTTCAAGCCTGCGAGTACTGTGTCCATAACCCGTTGGAACGTCGCAGGCACCAAGCAAAGACCAAAGGGCATGACCTTAAACTCGAATAGGCCGTCTGGTGTTATGAAGGCAGTCTTCTCTCGGTCTCTCTCGTCTACTTCGATTTGCCAGTAGCCGGTTTTGAGATCCATCGACGAAAAATACTTGGCGTTGTAGAGTCTGTCCAGAGCATCGTCTATCCGTGGGAGGGGATACACGTCTTTCTTCGTGATCTTGTTCAGGCGACGATAATCGACGCAAAAACGTAGGGTTCCGTCCTTCTTCTTCACCAACAACACGGGTGATGCCCACGGACTCGTAGACGGCTGAATGATGTCGTCACGCAGCATTTCGTCTACTTGTTGCTTGATGGCCTCGCGTTCCCGTGCAGAAACTCGGTAGGGGCTCTGACGGAGTGGACGGGCATATTCGTCGGTTATGATGCGATGTTTCGCGAGAGGGGTCTGACGAAGCCTCGATGACGACGAGAAGCAGTCCTTGTATTGGTGGAGTAAGGCGTTGAGCTCGTTTTGTTGCTGCCTGGAAAGGCTTTGATTGACGTCGAAGGCGGGCGCGGACACTGCTGTCGACGTTGCGTCTCCCTGAGAATCGGTGAGGGCGAAGGCATTGCTCGCTTCCACAAATTCGCTTAGATGTGCTACCGTCGTGCCCCTATTCAAGTGCCTATATTCGTTGCTGAATTTCGTCACCATTACCTTGGCTTCGCCGTTATGAAGCTTGGCTATGCCTCTTGCGACGCACATCTGACGGTTTAGGAGCAGGTGCTGGTCGCCTTCGATGACACCTTGTAAGTTGGTAGACGCTGTGGTGCCGACGGAAATGATGACGCTCGACAGTGGCGGGATGGTTACCTGCTCTTCTGTCACATTCAAGGCATTGTGAGCGACGTTGCAGTCTGACGCCGTTGCATTATCCGTGGACAGCGTGATTGACCTGGATCTTAGGTCGATGACTGCGCCTTGCTGGTCCAGGAAATCCATGCCTAAAATGACGTCTCGCGAGCATTGCTGCAGGACCACAAAATTCACAGAATACGTCTGGCTGTGAATCGTGACTCTTGCCGTGCAGGTTCCAGTCGGTGTTATAAGGTGGCCCCCTGCTGTTCGGATATCCGGTCCTTCCCATGCAGTCTTTACCTTCTTGAGCTTAGCGGCGAAGAGACCACTGATGATAGAGTAGTCGGCGCCGGTATCGACTAGGGCGGTGACGCTGTGGCCGTCGATGATCACGTCGAGGTCGGTGGTTCGTCGTCTGGCGTTCCGGTTAGGTCGGGGCGTCGGATCACGGCTGCGTCGGCTTGGTCCGGTGCTGCTATGTCGCGTCGGCGGCGAGGCTTTGTCGTAAAGACTCTGCTCAGGCGGCGTATTGCGACTACGTCGGGTAAGTTCGTGCGTCGTGGTCATCGTCATCGGCAGCGGCGGCGGCGGCGGAGGAGGATCTTCGGCATTGCGTCGTGCAGCAACCGCACCTCCATCGGTTGCTGCCTTTAGTTTCCCGGGTAGGGACTTGGGGATCGGCCCCGGTTAGAGCCGGTGTACTGGCGGCGATCCGGGGAGACGTAGCGGCCAGGCGAAGGTGAACGGGATGGTCGTCGTTGTTGCCACTGCGATCTGGCGATGTAGTCGGCGATGTCGCGAGGTCGCTCACCTGGGCGCGGACGCGGCGCGTTCACGTCGAAGCCACGCAGTCCCATCTCACGGTACTGGCAGTAGCGGTAGGTGTGCCCGGCTTCGCCGCAGTGGTAGCATAGTGGGCGGTGGTTCGGGGTGCGCCAAACGTAAGTTTTCCTCGGCGAGCGCTGGATTACTGGCGAGCGGGAAGGCGTCGGGGGTGGCGGCGGTGGCTGGCGATGAAACTGCGGAGACGTTGGGTCCTGGTGTTGGCGAGGAGCGGCGACAGGTCGTCGTGCAGTAGCGGCGTAGGTCATCGCCTCCGGTTGGGGCTGTGGCCGTTCAGGAACGCTCAGTGAGCGCTGTAGTTCCTCGCGGACTACGTCTTCAAGAGAGGCGACTTGGGGCTGAGACGATGGCAACATGCGGCGCAGTTCTTCACGAACAATAGCGCGTATGGTCTCGCGCAGGTCGTCGGGGCATAGTCCTCGGACTTCTGCGACGTCTGGCGACATGCGCCAATCGTATTGGCGGGTCCGCATTTCAAGAGTCTTCTCGATGATGGTAGCCTCGGAGAGGAACTCTTGTACCGTCTTTGGCGGGTTTCTGATCAGTCCGGCGAAGAGCTCCTGCTTCACTCCTCGCATAAGCAGGCGAACCTTCTTGTCCTTAGACATGTCGGCGTCGGCGTGGCGGAAAAGTCGCGTCATCTCCTCCGTGAAGATCGTTACGTTTTCGTTGGGGAGCTGCACCCGAGTTTCAAGCAGTGATGCGGCTCTTTCCTTCCGCACGACGCTTGCAAAGGTGCGCAGGAAAGCAACGCGGAAGTCATCCCAGGTTCGAAGCGTTGACTCGCGGTTCTCAAACCAAGTCCTTGCGGCGTCTTCCAGGTAAAAATACACATGACGCAGCTTGTCGTCCGGGTCCCACTTATTGAGGGCTGCGACGCGGTCGTAATTGTCAAGCCAGCTTTCCGGGTCTTCGTAGGTCGATCCGCGGAAGGTAGGCGGCTCTTTGGGCTGGTTGACGACCACGGTTGCCGAAGACCTTGCTTCCGTCATCGTGGATGCCGGCTTCGTAGCAGCCTTTGTTTTCTTGTCCTTGTCGGAGAACGGCAGGTATTCGGGCGGTAGTCCTTGTTGTCTTCGGCTCACTCGAACGACCGGGTCGGCGTCGTCCTCTTGGCGGCTTGGGCTTGGCTCACGGCTGGACGGGGGCGTACGGTACATGGACCGAGAAGCACCTCCACCAGATGTCACGAGGTTGTGATACACGCAGCACTTGAGAGGAAGCACGCAGGAGTCAGGGCGGTGTCAGGCGAACTGTTTATTGGGCGAACTTGTGCCCAGCAAAACAGGGCCAAACACAACTCACAGCAACAGCGGCGTGAACAGTCGTCGGCCGACGGAAAAAAAAAAGACTCCCCAGTGGCGCACTGCGCCGGCTTTTATACACGCGTCGTAACGCGTTCCAGAGTGGCATACAAGATAAACGTGGCCTGCGTTGCGCTTAACAGAAAGTGATAGCGGCTTCCTTCGTAAACCAAAAGAACCGCACGTGTCAGTCTTTTATACACGCGTCATAACGCGTTCCAGAGTGGCATACAAGATAAACGCGGCCTGCGTTGCGCTTAACAGAAAGTGATAGCGGCTTTCTTCGTAAACCAAAAGAACCGCACGTGTCAATATGATATATTTCTATATATACATAATATATATATATTTCTCCCCACCCCTCGCGAAGAAGTTATTACGTATCAGTGGCGTAATAACTTCTTCGCGAGGGGTGGGACGAATATATATATATATATATATATATATATATATATATATATAGTGGGAGTAATAATTCAATGGGCCCGTTAGTCCTCTTAAAGGTATGGGATATGGCACAACGGGAGCGTTGTCAACAAGGATAAACATATTTATTTCTCAACAGTTTCGGGAGAGGTCTTGCTTTCATCAGGGGATGAGTTATACTAACATGAACTTCCAAACTTCGTTTCTGCCGCGTCCCTCTCGCCTTGGAAGATGTTTGCGAGAGTGAGAGAGATATAAAAAAAATAAAGAAAGAAGAAAAAAGAAAAAAAAGAGAAGAAAAAAGGCGAAAAGGAAAAAAGAAAAAAAAAGAAAGTGAAAAAGAGGAAGAACCACCGTCAACACTGAGAACAAAACCAAATGTCCGTGTACGTCCACATCCGGTTCTAATCCCGTGCTGGTCAGTTCTCGGGGTGTGTTGGGCCACCCAAGATTGTCGCCCTGGTGGCGGGAGGGGTCCGTGACAGCGTGCGTAAGGAAAGGGTTTCCCCTTAATGGGTCGGTCGGCTTGCTTTCATCTTTGTCCGTTTCTCTCAAGGGTCATCAAGTGATAGGGGAACAGAACGACTTTGTGCATGTGAAAAAAAGAAAAAAAAGAAAAAAAAGAAAAGAAAAAAAAACAAGAAAGGACAGTGTACACGTACGAGTCAGTCAGAAAAAACAAGCATATTCTCCAGCTATCAATCTTTGTCACCAATTTTCTCCTGGCTCACTTCTCGGAGGCAGGAGAGCCTTCCGTGGTTCTCGTTGATGCTGGCTACTAATGTCCGAAATTTGAAAGTAAAATATGCCTCACGCTGTTCGCGCTCGCGTCTGTTTGAGAAACCTGACTGCAAAAAAGTTAGGCTGATATTTTCAAAACTGTGGTTTGGCAGGCGCAGATGTCTAGATAAAGGTAGCTTTGGCAGTGAAGTGGCGTGGTACCGGTGTTTATTGAACCGCAGCCGAAATGGCATGTCTGTTTGGCCGATATATTGATTGAATTTTGGCACCCTGATTGAGCAAACACCCACAAAATTCAATCAGGGTGCCATCCCTGCGGAAAAGCTTAATGCAAGGTATGCCCACAGATGGTCACAACACGTGAATGCAAAGCGAACTTCTCGGATTTCAAATTCTGCATAACTGAAAGCCTTAATTGTGACTCCAGTAACGTAATATACATGCTACATTCCAACATCTGCGGACAAGAATATATATATATATATATATATATATATATATATATATATATTGTCACGTAGTTTATTTACGTACAGACCTACTGGAAGGCCGAGGAACGCCAGAAGAGCGAGGAACGTCAACAGGCCGAAAAATACAAAAGCGCAAGCTCGGGTCGCGCGTGTGCACCAACGCTGTGGCTTCCCGTTACTTGCTGCTTCGTCGTCGTTCGTATAGTTAGTTCTCTACATTGGCCCGCAGTGAATAGCGTAGCCAACCTGGCGACTTAAGGCGTAGTCACTATAGCGGGGTCGTAATACGGCTTCAGGCGACTCACATGCAAAATTTCTCGGCCACGACGGCGTAATTCCTGAGATTGTGTCAAAGGCTCAATCTCGTAATTGACTGATGACGTACGGGCGAGAATGCGGTAGGGCCCGTGGTATCTTGCCAGTAATTTCGACGAAAGGCGAGGAGCACTCGGTGGAATCCAGAGCCAAACGAGAGCACCAGTCGTGAAAGTAGAGATATGTCGGTCGGTGTCATGCCGTAGCTTCTGGTGGCCTTGGTACTCGGTTGTCAGTGAACGGGCCAATCGTCTGCAATCTTCTGCGTACCTGGCAACATCAGAAATTGCAGTGTACTCAGAGGAGTCGGGCGTGTATGGGAGGATAATGTCCAGTGTGCATGATGGTTTGCGTCCGTACAACAGAAAGAAAAGGGAAAACCCTGTTGTCGCGTGCGTAGCGGTGTTATACGCATACGTGCCGAATGGAAGGACAGTGTCCCAATTGATCTGGTCTGAAGCTTTGTACATCATCAACATATCACCGAGAGTGCGAATAAATCGTTCTGTGAGGCCATTTGTCGGCGGGTGATATGCGTCGTCATGCAATGAACCATGTTGCACTGAGCGAGCAAGACAAGAAAACACGCCCCCGGTCGCTCAAAAGTTCGCGGGAAGCACCATGGCGAAGAACAAAGTTGCGCAAGATGAAAAACGCAACTTCCTTCGCGGTTGCTGCGGGTAGTGCTGCCGTCTCCGCGTAACGCGTGATGTGATCTACGCCGACAATTATCCACCTATTTCCAGAAGACGACGTGGGAAGTGGTCCGTATAAGTCGATACCGACGCGGTCAAATGGAAGCGCTGGACAAGGCAGAGGCTCAAGTGCACCGGCAGGGCGTTGAGGTGGGGCTTTACGTAGCTGGCATGGAGTACAAGCACGTACGTACTTGCGAACAAATGTGTACATGCCGTGCCAGTAGTACCGCTGACGTAGACGGTTGTACGTTTTGAGAGCGCCGGCGTGAGCACTTTGCGGGTTATTGTGGAAAGTAGTACAGATTTCCGAGCGCATGTGGTTGGGTATCACTAACAGCCACCTTCGACCTTCAGACGTGCAATTCCGCCGATAGAGGAGGTCGTCTCGATTAGCGAAATGTGTGGCTTGACAGCGAATATTTCTTGAGACCAAATTAGCTAACGGATCAGTCAGAAAGGCGAAGAGTTGGGAAATCCACACATCTTTGCGTTGTTCCGATGCCATGCCTGAGAAGTTGATTGCTGTTATGACAGGTGAAGAAGGTGACGAGGAGGTTGGGTCAGCTGGTAGCGGCGAGCGGGATAGCGCGTCAGCGTCGGAGTGCTTGCGGCCGGATCGGTATACAACACGAATGTCGTATTCTTGTAGGCGAAGCGCCCAACGACCAAGGCGCCCCGATGTGTCTTTGAGCGATGATAGCCAGCATAGAGCGTGGTGGTGCATGACGACTTCGAAAGGGCGGCCATAAAAGTATGGGTGGAACTTCGTCGAAGCCCAGACAATTGCGAGGCACTCTTTCTCCATGACGGAATAATTACACTCGGCTTTCTTGAGGGTTCGACTCGCATAAGCGACCACGTATTCTTGGTACCCTGGTTTTCATTGAGCCAATACAGCAACAAGACCGACACCGCTGGCGTCGGTGTGGACCTCCGTAGGCGCATCGGGGTCAAAATGACGTAGTATTGGAGGTGATAATAATAACCGCCGAAGCGCGGTGAAGGATTCGTCGTACTCTTTTGACCAAGCAGAAATACCTTTGGAAGTTGTCAACAGGTTGGTAAGAGGCGCGATGATAGAAGAGAAGTTGCGCACAAATCGACGAAAGTATGAGCACAGGCTGATAAAACTTCGAAGCGTATTGATGGAATTGGGCTGCGGATAGTCGGCCACGGTTTGGAGTTTCGACGAATCCGGGAGAACACTCTCTTTGCAGACGACGTGACGCAGTGTAGTGAGCTGACGTGCAGCAAAATGGCAGTTCTTGATGTCAAGTTGAAGGCCAGCAGAGGTGAGACACGTGAGAATAGCACGAACATGAACAAGGTGAGACGAAAAGTCGCGAAAAAAACGATGATGTCGTCTAGGTAGCAGAGGCACGTGTTCCACTTGTAGCTGCGAAAGATGGTGTCCGTCACCCGTTAGAAGGTAGCTGGGGCGTTGCAGAGTCCAAACGGCATGATGTTAAACTCATACAGCCCTTCAGGTGTTACAAATGCAGTCTTTGATCGGTCAGGATCAGCCATTGGAACTTGCCAATATCCTGAGCGTAAATCTAAAGGGGAGAAATATTCTGCTCCTTGCAAGCAATCGAGAGCATCGTCGATGCGTGGCAATGGGTACACATCCTTCCGAGTTATCTTATTGAGCCGGCGGTAGTCGACACAGAATCGGATAGACCCATCCTTTTTGTGCAAAAAAGCAACAGGGGACGACCAAGGGCTCTGCGATGGCTGGATGACACCACGCTTGAGCATATCGTCGACTTGTTCGTTGATAATACGGCGTTCTTCCGCTGAAACACGATATAGTCGTTAGCGTAAGGGAGCATGAGTACCGGTGTCAATGTGGTGCGTGATGTTCGCTGTGCGACCCAAAGATGGTTGAGCGCAATCGAAGGCAGAACGGAACTCTCGAAGAAGAGACAAGAGTTTGTGTCTTTGTGTCGGCGATAGCTCAGCGGCAACAGAGGGCTGGAACGAGTCTGCCGCGGCAGTGTGGCCCCAGGTGGCGTCATAGCATTGAGCTGGAGGTGAGGTGGGTGTTCGGCAAACTCCAGAGCGCGCAAGAGGTCAACGTCTTGTATGTTACCGAAACATTCTCCGCGAAGTAAGGTAACTGGCGACGATAGCGAGTTCGCAACGAGCATGGCGGTAGCACGGGATTCCATGGTGAGTATGGCAAAGGGCAGGTGTAGGCTACGGCGGCGGGTAAATACGTCAGACGGAGTTAACAAAACAGTTCCGTCAGGAGCGGCCGTACAGGTCAGGGCTACAAGCATGGATGTTCTCGGTGCTATTTCCGTGTCTGCAACAACGACACGTTTGTAAGCTTCAGAAAGAGAATCTACCAAACAAGAGGTTGGCAGTGATGTAAGGGCGACTTCTGCACGTGAGCAATCTATGATGGCCCGATGACGCGAAAGAAAGTCCCATCCAAGAATGACTTCGTGGTAGCATGATGCCAGCACAAAAATTCAATGGCATAAAGTTGACCTTGAATAATGACAGGTGCAGTGCACATAGCTGTAGGTTCTATGCACTGCGAGTTGGCCGTGTGGAGCCTCAGGACCGAAAGAGGCGTCGTTACCTTTTTCAACTTGCGGCATAAGGTGTCACAGATTATGGAAACGACGGCCCCTGTGTCGATAAGCACTTGTGCGGTGGTCCTCTCAACATCGACGTCGATAACATTTTGCGGCGAGAAAGATGGAGGCCTTGAGCAATTCGAATTGTATGCAGCTGTTGCCTTCGGAGCTGCAGCGATCAGTTTCCATCTTCCGTAGCAGGTCGACGACGCATAGGTGACAGGGCCCGTCGTCGGGGCGATGGTGACCGATGGTTTGCGTAGGGTCGATGACCGTCAGTGGTGTACCTTGATTACGTCCTAGATGACGACGCTACTGGCCTGCCCACGGTGTCAACTGGAGAAATATCTCGGTGACAGTGGCGGGTGACGTGTCCAGCGATACCACAGGAGAAACAGATGGGCCTATTATCCGGCGTCCTCGAAGCGTCTGAGCGACGGTAAAATGGAGCTGAAGATCTCGCGTAGAAATACGGCGCAGCAATTGGGGTTGTAGGCACGACATAGGGCGGCGGGGCAGGTTGAGCATACGGCATATGCTGTTGCGTAGGACGAGCAGAGACGGCGGCGTACGTGAGAGGCGTAGTGACAGGTGGTTGCTGATGCATCGGTGGAAGGGCCTCTGCGACTTGGGTCCGAATGGCGTGTTGGAGGTCCGGTGCCAAAGCTTGCACGGGCTCATGTGTCAGTGACAGCTGGCGCGCTACCTCTTCGCGGACGAAGTCCTTGATTGTCGAAAGCAGCGGCTGCTGATCGGTAGGATGTGCAGCTAGATGCAAGCTTGCGAGCGTGTCTGGCGTCGTGAAGTCTTGACGAGCAGTTGCGCGCTGCCTACGCAACTCATCGAAGCTCAGACAGAGGGAAACGAGCGCAGCGATTGGGGGGGGGGGGATTTCTCGCGAGCAACATCTGAAAAGCGCCGTAGTCGATGCCTTTCAAAATGTGCCTAATTTTTTTTCCTCAGGCATGGTAGAGTTGACGCGGTTGCATAGATGCAACACATCTTCAATGTAGCCCGTGTAGGTCTCGCCTGGTTGCTGCGCACGGTGACGTAAACGGTGCTCGGCTTGAAGCTTGCGTGCCACAGGTCGTCCAAAGACGTCCTTAATAGCAATCTTGAATGCAGGCCATGGACGTAGGAAAGTCAGCTGCGTGGTTATTAAACCAAAGTTGCGCGGTGTCCACAAGGTAGAACGTGACGTAGCCCAGGTTACTTGGGTGGTCTCATTTGTTACTTGCGCCGACTTTGTCGTACCTTGCGAACCAATCTTCGACGTCCGACTCAGTGAAGCCCGTGAAGATAGGAGGATCTTGTTGAGTATACACGGCGCCGCAAGTGACATGGACGGTCAAAGGTCCCACCTGGAGATGCGTCTCGGTGGCCATGTTCGTGTCACGTAGAGGGAGAAGCTTACGGGAGCGAAGTTCCAGGTTTGTACGGGAGTCGACACACCTCCACCAGATGTCACGTAGTTTATTTACGTACAGACCTACTGGAAGGCCGAAGAACGCCAGAAGAGCGAGGAACGTAAACAGACCGAAAAATACAAAAGCACAAGCTCGGGTCACGCGTGTGCACCAACGCTGTGGCTTGCCGTTTCTTGCTGCTTCGTCGTCGTTCACATAGTTCCGTACATTATATGCCGTAAGAAGGCAGGTGTTGTGTTTTGCCGCTCATAAGTTGATCGTGCGGATGGGACAGCACCGGAAGCTACGTTATTCAAAGCTTCTTTTTCGGATCTCTCTCGGCAAGGTCGCAAATTGCTTCCTTTAAGCATGGGACGACAGCGCGGGAAGCTACGTTATACCAAGCTTCTTTCTCGACTCTCTCTCGGTATGCCCGTTTAACTGTACACCACTTATCTATTGGAATGCAAACTACGTCCGTCTCCTCCGCTGCTGGGGACAAACACACAATGTGAAACGAACCCGCTCTGCTAACCGGCTTGGAATGTTTGTGGTTTAGAGACAAGTCGCCGCTGCCGGGGGCCAATGCACAATGGGATTAAGCGACCCCGTCCTGCCTCCGCAGCCGGGCACGAGCTCAGTGGAAGTAGGCGACACGCTTTGCCCTGGCGATCGGCTCAAAGTCGCAGCGATGCACGACCCGAACACAAGGAAAGCGGAGAAAGTCAAAGGCCGATTGCTACCTGCGGGGGCAATTACGTTCCGCGCGCAATCATTCAATTTCCGGCTTCGGAGGTTCGTCTCGGGTCGCTGGGTGTGGGAAAAGGGCATGAATGTACCGGGTCTACAATGCCGATATCTCCCGAGCGTTAGAATTCCTGAGCGCGTGGGAGGTGGAGAGAGAGAGACATGATGGGAAAGAGTACCAAAACGCCTGTTTAAACTGTAGAAGCGCTGCTGTCGAGAGTAAGGTCAGCCCGGGAGTGACTTAATCTGAGTGGAAACAGATTGGATGAGAGAATGTTGAGGTGGACCAGCAGTGGCCCCCTCCCCTTTTTCTTTGTTACCGCAAGATGCTTAAGACTGGGGGGAATCCGTTTCTCTTCAGTCGAGGCTGCAAGCACTTAACTGATAGATCAGTACGACTCCGTACGATGCAACTTTTGTCTGGGCCGTAACCACTTGGTGGTCGAACAGTGAGACTAAGTACGTTGTATAT
Organism: Rhipicephalus microplus; assembly: GCF_043290135.1. Lineage (NCBI taxonomy): Eukaryota > Metazoa > Arthropoda > Arachnida > Ixodida > Ixodidae > Rhipicephalus > Rhipicephalus microplus. The sequence goes on from NW_027464631.1 coordinate 995,572, forward strand.
AGTAACAGTGTTCTAGGCTCTAACTTAAGAAAAGTTAAGTAGAAGAGTAAGACGCTGTTGATGTCTGTGTTATCATGAGTGTGCTTCGGCAAGATGTACATATGACTGTAAATATTTTGCTGTAATATACCTTCAAGTTTTCATTACCTCCAACCTGCCTCCTGCTTCATCGACGCCGATCATCCCCTTGACGGGACTTCAATCCACATCAAGGAGATCAATGAACAAAAAGGAAAACTTAACTGGCGCAATCGATAGGGATTGGCGAGCTCTGCAGCACCATACACTGGACCAGCGCTGAGAGGACCGAGGGGCAAGGCATCCAACAGCCACCAGCGGCAAAGTCGAGACGCTCCCAGAGCAGCCAACTCCGGCACCGTGGAGGAGATCCGGGAACGACAGTGCATACAGCAAAGGGTGAGCAGGATTTCTTGCGTTCTTCTCTAGTTGGCATGGCAGTTTATGTGTAGAGCACATGGTGAGAACACGCGGGGGTGCTAAAACATTCAAAATTCAAAATTCAAAATTCAAAATTCTGATCAAAATTCCGGTATTCAAAATTCTGATCAGTCAAATGAGGCGACAGTGCTTACTCAGAGGCAAGAATCGATGCAGCAGGCATCTCAGGTTTGGCCGAAATCAAGCGAAGCGAGAACGCTCGAGCTTGAAATTCAAAAACTCAATCTTCAGATTCAGTAAGAAAATTTATTGCAGACTAGAATGAACGTGGAACGTCTCAAGGGCACGTTGTTCAACTCTGGGTCGGAGACGGCTGATCAGAGGCGCCGGGGCTTCGATTCTGTTCAGCAATGTGCAAAAGTGCTAAAAGGGTTCCGCCTGCCGAGTGACGCGGATGTCCCATTATGGTACATTATGTCCCATTATGGTAAGGAATAACATGTACGTACACACAAAAACTGATGCTAAATAATTTCAATATCGAACTTTCAGAGACTGTCAAAACTTTGGGCGTCATCTTTCATCAACATATGTTCTAGAATTCTCACACTGAACAATTGTGTATTAAGCTAAGAAAAGCCCTTGGCGTGCTGAGAAGGTGTCAGTCGTTTCTACCGCTCCCCCAGAAACTTCTTATCTTTAATACGCTTTTTTGTTCTCATCTACGCTATTGTCAGTTGGTATGGGCTTCTGGAACTGAAACATCAAAACAAAAGTTGTATACACTTCAAAAAAGCGCTTTGCGTGCTGTTGCAAATATAGGTTACAGAGAACACACATCCCATTTATTTGTCAAGTTTAAAGTTTTAAAATTTTGTGTGGCATATGAACATAACTTGTTGTTGTCTTTGAGGTCTGAAATTCGAAAGAATTGCGCAAACCTGAGAGGATTAGCACATTTACAGCCGAAAATTTTGTTGCGTCCGATGCGGAGTTCTGAACACTGGCACATCCCCCGACCGCGAACAAATTACGGACTCCAAATGCTAAAGCACTCTGTTCCCCATATACTAAATAAGTTCAAGCTCACAGAACAGCAATTGCGTCTCCTTTTAAGTAGTGATATATTAAACCTGTTTGTATAAGGAGCTATAAACCCAGAAAAATTACACCCAGTACTTGTAAATGCATGAAATTTTAAGTGTACCCCTTTCTGTTATAGCGTCTTATATTGGTTGCCTTTTTTCCCAAAAATTGTTTGTTTGTAAACACCCAAGTGTGCATCTATTCTGTACTTCATAAACAACCACTAGAATGTTATTTTCTTTTCTTTTTTCTTTCAATCATACGTGAGCACCGTATGAAGCTTGGTGTGCCATTGTTTCTGTTGCCTTGTACAAATGGGAGGTGGGGCTAGTCAAGCTGCTATAGCGCAGCTTTTTTCCTACTTTCCATGCCACAATTGTTTCTTGTTTGTGTAAATCATGGTGTATTGTTGTGGTGAAATAAATTTCAACTTTCAACTTTTGGTTTGAGGAAGTAGAAAAACTTTTTGCTACTTACCAGGTACCACACGAGAGCCGCGTGCATTTGGTTATGCCAGCGCTAACTGAGCGAGTCCGTTACCTACTGCGTAACTTCAACCCTGGAGAGAGTGCAGATTATGAGTCAGTTAAAGCAGCAGTGCTGATGGAACTAAAGCTTTCTCCGGCAGAGTACCTGCAGAGGTTCGAAAGAGCAGTAAAGCGTAAGTGAGTGTTGTGAGTGAAGTGCGCGAGTCAAGTGACTTTCAAATTTGGCGCGTAAGATGAACTACTGACAATGTGTGCAAGATGGCGTATTGCGCCAGTGCGGCGAACACTGGCGATTGGAAAAAGAAGAAAATTCAAGGGAATGGGAGAAAAATCCAGAGCCAGGGCATCGAAGAAAGAGGAAGAGGAGATTCGGGCTCGTGCTTGGAAGAAGAAGGCTAGGGTGCGGCGTGCGACCTCGTCGGGTGCGAGTACCTCTTGGGCGTCAGGGCATCCACCTAGCGGGCGACTGTTTCCACGGGGTCCTGGTGACCATTCAACCGCAGCGGCTATTGGCGAATCCTTGGCAAGACCTTGGTCTGATGTTCGAGCGGAAGACAGCGAAGCAGATGACGTCTACCGGGAGCGGGAGCAAGCCGTCGGGCTACGGGCCCGAGCTTAGGCACTCTCACCACGGCAGCTTCCCCAATGGACTATTGAAGGGCGTGAACCGCTGGTGAGCCGTATCCGTCTTCTCTCGCGTCCGGACTCAAACACGAGGACTTTAACGAAAAGGACTGTTTAGACTCTTAGAGGTTTCCGCTCGCTAACGAAACTGACAGTGCTAGTTAGTTAACATTTTTCTGATCTTAGTATTTTCCTTTTTGTGGTTTTTTTTGTGTGTTTGTGAAAGTATGATTTCTTTTTTGCAAATCAAACGCTCACTTCCTTTTCTCGTGAGAGATTAACGTTTCACAGCTAGCTCGACTGGCTTTATTTACTGAACCTGTCACAAATTGGCGTCCGCTACGACAGGACGTGAGTGTTTGCCACTAAAAAGTAGATTTGAGTAAGGCTAACTAAAAAAAGTAAAATGGGCTCGCGAGAGTTGATGGCGCTGGCAGAACGCATGGGGTTGGAGGGAGCAGAATTGCAGGCTTGGTTTGACGCACGAGAAGCGCGTGAGCGCGATGAACGAGCCGCGGAGAGAGACGCGAAGAAAGAACAGTTGGAGCTGGAAGGCCGCAATTTACAGCTACGTCTTGAAGTAGCAAAAACGGAGAACCAAACCCGAGAAGCAAGCCAGCGACACTTGGAAGTAGAAGAGAGGACGCTGCAACTGCGCCTGAGAGTAGCTGAGGCCGGTGTCGGTCAGCCTATGGTGGCTGACACGGGCAACCAAAGGAACGCGCCTATGGTAGTGAACCCGCATAACTTTATACCCGTTTTCAACGAGGACAGAGACGACCTTGACGCCTACCTGAAAAGGTTTGAGAGAGTGGCGACAGGTCAAGATTGGCCACGGGAAAAGTGGGCCACGGCTCTTAGTTTGTGCCTTGGCGGAGAGGCTCTGAAGGTATTTGGACGGTTGTCACCGAACGATTCCCTGTCATACGACGAAGTCAAATTGGCACTGCTCCAGCGTTTTCGCTTCACGGCTGATGGCTACCGTGAGAAATTCCGGAAAAGCAAGCCTGAAGACGGCGAAACTGGAAAACAGTATGCCACGAGACTCCAAAGTTTCTTTGACAGGTGGATAGAAATGTCTCAGACAGAGAGGAATTTCGATTCAGTCTGTGACTTGATTGTAGCCGAACAATTCATGGCGAACTGCAGTAGTCAGCTGGCGCTCTTCTTACGGGAGAAGAACTGCAAGACTCTGGAAGCCATGGCAGAGGCAGCTGATATATATATAGAGGCAAAGAGATTGAAGAACTTATTAATAGTTCAGAATAAGAGTGAGGACACAACTGGGAAGGCTAAATTGATTTCAAGCCCAAGAGCAGAGATGCAATGTTTTGTTTGTGGCCGTAAGGGGCACAAGGCTTCTGACTGTCGAAGTAAACCTAAACAAGTATTTTGTACAAACTGCCGTAAGTGGGGGCATGATGTGAAGGGCTGTCAGAAAATGACTGGCACTTCGAAATCAACTACATCTTGTTTAATGCTACCCAAAGAAGAGACCGGTCCACAACAATCCATGATTGATGGCGACGACTCGGACCGAGACGACAATGTTATGGGCACGGTGAAGACGCAAGCGCAATGTAAGAAACGTCCCATGCCAGTGTTACCAGGGGAAGTGAATGGACAAATTGTTCGAGTCCTAAGGGACACCGGAAGCAACACGTTGGTAGTACGCCGGTCATTAGTACCTGATGAAGCACTAACTGGCACTACCGCGACGTTGTGGTTGGCTGATGGCAGCACCATCGTAACCCCTGAGGCGGAGATACGTATCAGATCTCCATACTTTTCCGGCATGGCCATCGTCAAGTGTATGCCGTCGCCACTGTATGACGTCATAGTTGGGAACGTACCGGGGGCCCGTGACGCCAATGACCCCGACGTTTCGCGGAAACTTTCTCAAGATCAATTCATTAAGAAAAAAGTTCATTCTGCGGACGAAGGTAACCACCCAAATTCTCAACTGGTTGGTGCCGCACGTCTCAATAGTTCGCGAAGGGCCATCTCTGTTGGGCTCCCTGGCCAGATGTCTCGCAAAATGTTTCGCGAAGAACAAGAAAAAGACCAGACACTTGACATCTGCAGAGCCAGAGTGGGTAAGAAGTTTGTTAGAAAGGGCTCGACATCTTTTTCTTTCGTAGCCAAGAATGGTATTCTTTACCGACAATACTTCCTGTCCCCTGGTAAGATCATTGAACAAGCCATAGTCCCGAAGTCCCTGAGAGGCCAAGTGTTACGTTTGGCTCATGAAAATGTCATGTCAGGTCATCAGGGTGTAAAAAAAACAATAGATCGAGTTCTGGACGCCTTCTACTGGCCCGGGGTACAAGAAGATATCCGCAGATATGTCCGATCATGTGACGCCTGTCAAAGGACTTTACCGAAAGGCAAGGTGGGCAAGGTGCCTCTAGGGCGTATGCCGTTGATCGACACCCCTTTTGAACGTGTGGCGGTCGACATCATTGGACCGATAACTCCAGCCTCGGCAAAAGGCCATCGGTATATTTTGACTCTTGTGGATTTCGCCACTCGCTACCCTGATGCAGTGCCTTTGACAGCAATTGACTCAGCTACAGTGGCCGAGGGACTTGTCGAGATGTTTTCTCGCATTGGTTTTCCACGAGAAGTCTTGGCTGATCAGGCATCGTGCTTTACCTCAGATCTAATGAAGGAGGTGAATGAACTACTGGCAGTCAAGCATCTTAGCTGCACTCCATACCATCCTATGTGCAACGGGATGGTAGAGAGGTTTAATGGAACACTCAAGCAAATGCTCCGCAAAATGGTTCAAGAACAGCCTAAATGTTGGGATCGCTTGCTAGCACCTCTTTTGTTTGCTTATCGTGAAGCCCCACAAGCAAGCTCCGGGTTCTCACCATTTGAACTTATTTATGGCCGACATATTCGAGGACCTCTGAGCATCCTGAAAGAGCTATGGACTCATGATCAGGAGAACGAAGAACTTAAGACGACGTACGGATATGTCCTGGATTTAAGAGAGCGAATTGAGAAGACACTAGAGCTGGTACGACAAAACCTGAGCCGAGCACAGGTGTCGCAGAAAAGGTATTACGACCGCCACAGCAAGCAACGGGACCTGAAAGCTGGTGACCGTGCATTGATCTTGCTTCCCACAAGCAACAACAAGTTATTGATGCATTGGAAAGGGCCGTTTCCAGTCATAGAAAAGAAAAACGACTATGACTACTGGCTGGACCTTGGACACAGCAAAAAACTTTTTCACATAAACATGCTGAAAAAGTATGAAGAACGCCGTGAAGAACAGCTTCCTCAGACATCATCTTTTGTCGTTCTGGAGGAAGAGGAGTCTGAGAAACCACTACCAACTTTCAAAGTACAGGGTAGCTGCGGTATTGACTCCATAAAGCTTGGAGATGAAATCGGGGAGCGACAGCGGGTGGAGATACGGGACATCTTAAGTACCTACGAAGACGTATTCTCGGAGATCCCAGGTAAAACAAACCTTGTGGAGTGTCGGTTACAAACGACCAGTTCAGAACCAGTTAACACCCCACAATACCCATTGCCATTCTCTATGAAGGAAGTCGTTGAAAAGGAAGTGCAAGACATGTTGCAACTTGGCATTATAGAACCCTCAGAGTCACCATATAATTCTCCTTTGGTACTAGTCAAAAAACCAGACAATGGCTACAGGGCCTGTATAGACTTTCGCCGTATAAACAATGTTCTGGTATCTGATGCAGAACCTATACCCAGAACTGATCACTTGTTTGCCGAAGTGGGAACAAAGAAATGGTTCTCGAAGTTTGATTTAACTAAAGGATATTGGCAGGTTCCTCTCGCAAAAGACTCGCAGCAAAAGACCGCCTTTTCAAGCCAATCAGGGCATTATCATTTCCTGTATATGCCTTTTGGCATCAAGACCGCATCCGCGGTCTTCACTCGTCTGATGAGAAAGTTATTGTTTGGAATACCCAACGTCGTTCATTACATAGACGACGTACTGGTGGCTACCACTACGTGGGAAGAACATCTAACAACTTTGAAGCAATTTTTTGCCAGGATACGACAAGCCGGACTAAGGATCAAGCCACAGAAATGTGAAGTGGCTATGAGCACAGTCACCTTTTTGGGACATCGATTGGGAGATGGCAACATACGGCCAGTCGAAAGCACGATACAGAAGATCACCTGTGCTTCTAAGCCTGAAACAAAGAAGCAACTCCGGTCATTCCTTGGACTGGCTGGCTATTACCGTGACCTGATACCTCGGTACGCCGAGAAAGCACAGCCGCTTACTGAGATGACGAGGAAGATGGAGAAAAACAAGATTACGTGGACCACGGATAGAGAAGAAGCGTTTGAATCACTCAAAAAGGCTTTGTCTTCTGGGCCAATCGTCAAAGCACCCGATCTGAAAAGAGAATTCGTGCTTCGGTCTGACGCCTCTGATTCTTGTATAGGCGCTATCCTTATGCAAGAGCATGATGGCATCCTCCACCCTGTGTCATATGCCAGTCGTCAACTTCAGCCTCGCGAAAAGAGATACTCAGCAATCGAGAGGGAATGCTTAGCGTTGGTCTGGGCGATAGAAAAGTATCATGTTTTTCTGTACGGAACGTCATTTGTCGTACAGACCGATCACCAACCACTGCAGTATCTCTTAAGGGCAAAACACCTGAACAGTAGGGTATTACGGTGGAGCCTCGCGTTACAAGAATATTCATTCCGAGTCGAGCACATTAGAGGCTCTGAAAATGTCGGCGCAGATTATATGAGCCGGTTGTGAATTTTTACGTTTTCTCGAGACAAGCGACTACTTCAAGTTGTTTGTTTGTTAAGGACATCTTGTGAATGGACGACGCGTGGTGACTTCTCGCGCACTGAACTGCAGTTTATTTTTCTTCGCAAAAGAAACTTTTCAAAGGGGGGACTCTTGTTGTGAGTGAAGTGCGCGAGTCAAGTGACTTTCAAATTTGGCGCGTAAGATGAACTACTGACAATGTGTGCAAGATGGCGTATTGCGCCAGTGCGGCGAACACTGGCGATTGGAAAAAGAAGAAAATTCAAGGGAATGGGAGAAAAATCCAGAGCCAGGGCATCGAAGAAAGAGGAAGAGGAGATTCGGGCTCGTGCTTGGAAGAAGAAGGCTAGGGTGCGGCGTGCGACCTCGTCGGGTGCGAGTACCTCTTGGGCGTCAGGGCATCCACCTAGCGGGCGACTGTTTCCACGGGGTCCTGGTGACCATTCAACCGCAGCGGCTATTGGCGAATCCTTGGCAAGACCTTGGTCTGATGTTCGAGCGGAAGACAGCGAAGCAGATGACGTCTACCGGGAGCGGGAGCAAGCCGTCGGGCTACGGGCCCGAGCTTAGGCACTCTCACCACGGCAGCTTCCCCAATGGACTATTGAAGGGCGTGAACCGCTGGTGAGCCGTATCCGTCTTCTCTCGCGTCCGGACTCAAACACGAGGACTTTAACGAAAAGGACTGTTTAGACTCTTAGAGGTTTCCGCTCGCTAACGAAACTGACAGTGCTAGTTAGTTAACATTTTTCTGATCTTAGTATTTTCCTTTTTGTGGTTTTTTTTGTGTGTTTGTGAAAGTATCATTTCTTTTTTGCAAATCAAACGCTCACTTCCTTTTCTCGTGAGAGATTAACGTTTCACAGCTAGCTCGACTGGCTTTATTTACTGAACCTGTCACAGTGAGAGACGTGGGCGCAGTTCCCGTCCCGCGTGAAAACTTATTTCTCGTACTACCTCCAAGTGAGAGAAGCCGACACGGTAGAAGTGATGGCAGAACTCATGGTTGCTGACCGCATAAAATCGGGCCTTAGTACGGAGGGTCTTGAGTATGTGAGATTAAGGGAAGGCGAGGGATGGCTTAGGCCAACTGAGATCGCGAAATTGCTCCAAACTTTCGAGCAAGCGAAAGGGAAAGGGCGTGCTTCAAAGCAACCAACTGTAGAAATGGGGCAGAAGCCGGCGACACGAGTTGAGAAAGGGGCTCTGAAATGCCACTTAGGTCACGGCTCAGGCCATTTCGCTAAAGAGTGCCCGAAGGCTAGTGATAAGGAGAACAACCCCAAGAAGGCTACCGAGCCAAAGCGGAAGGTTCAAAAGGTAACGTTATCCCACGAGACGGATACTGAAATACCTACTGGAGTACTTAGTGCAAAGGTGAAGTCTCTGAAACACGAGGGTGAAGGCACAGATAAACTGCAGTTAATTCCTGTATCATGCGCAGGCATATCCGCAGATGCGATTTTGGATACGGGGAGTGAGATAACCGTCATCCGGGAGAGTCTGCTTCCGCGAAGTGTTGTAGAGCCGTCTGGCACGGTAAGATTGGTGTCCGCTTTCGGTAAAACTATCGAGGCAAGGCTAGCTACGTTACCGGTCAAATTAAATAGCCCGCGAGAGGTTACGGAGCCTCAAAACGTCGACCTACTCTGCGCGTTAACTGATGAGCTCGTCGAGGGCACAGATTGTTTGTTGACCAAGGACGATTTGAAACTTTTATTGAAGGCCAGCAGCCCTCTGGCATCCTGTCGAGCACCGGCCGAGCCTGCTCACAAGGCGGAACAAGCAGTAGAGAAACAAAAGGTAGTTGCCTGCAATCTTACCTTGGAGGAGAAAGATGATTCCGGGGAAGAGGCGCAAACTGATGAAGAAAGAGAGGCGTCATTAGGCCAAAGAGTAGAGTTCCGCAATGTGCAGTTGGGCGACACTACGCTAAAGAAATGTTGGGAAGATGCGCGTAGTGGGAAATCCGGCATGTTCATTTCGGACGGACTATTATACCACTGCGACTCAATAGCAGGCACTCGAGTGAGTCAGCTAGTTGTCCCCAAAGATAAGCGCACTGAGGTGATGCACTTAGCACACGAGTCACTATGCGGGGGGCACCTAGGGTCAAAGAAAACAAGAACTCGCATTAGGTATAATTTTTTTTGGCCGGGTATGGCGAAGGAGATATTAGAGCATTGTCGTTCGTGCCATGAATGTCAAATTCGTTCAGACAAGCGTCGCACGGATAAAGTGCCTATAACTCCGCTCACTAGACCCGAGCACCCTTTCCAAATTGTCAATGTAGATGTGATCGGACCCCTAGACACACCGTCAGCGAGAGGGCATAAGTACGCGCTGTGCTTAGTGGATCTTTGCACGAGGTGGCCAGAAGTGATCCCACTGCGCTCTTTGACAGCTAAGGCGACTTGTGATGCACTGATTGAGATATTCAGTCGCACAGGCGTTCCGGAGATGATCTGCTCCGATCAGGGCACTAATTTCAAATCGCAGCTCACGCAAACGATGCTGGAGAAATTAGGTTGCATGCCAAGATTTTCAACCCCAGAACACCCAGAGAGTAATGGAGTGGTAGAAAGGTGGAACCGAGTACTCAAAAACATGTTGTATCATGTCATTCAAAGAGACTCCAAGAATTGGGACAAATTGATCCCAATGGTTTTATGGGCCTATCGGGAAGTCCCCCATGAGGTAACCGGAGTAGCTCCGTTCCGTCTATTGTATGGAAGGAATCCCACGGGACCGCTTCTAATACTGCAGAAGACTTGGACGGGAGAAATGCCGGTGCCTGCAACATAGAGAGAAAACCCCGCTAAGTATTTACAACAACTTAAGGAGCAGCTCGAGACGGCCGCTAATATAGCTGAGCTAACTAGTGCAACTCATCAGGAGAGTTACGCCAGTGCTTATAATCGCAGCAGTAGGCTCAAAGCTTTTAACATTGGCGACCAAGTTGTGGTTTTCGACAATGCTCGGAGCGGTAAAATTTCGCCTAAATGGCTAGGCTCATTCACTTTGGTTGGACGTGAGCGCGAACATTCTTACCGCGTTGAAACATCTGAGGGAAAGGTGAAAAATGTCCACGCCAACAACATTCGACCTTACTATGCAAGAGTCAGTCATATTGGGGTCGTCTTCGATGAGGACCATGATTTTGGGGAGGTGGAATATGCCCCACAGCCAACCACTGTGAAGCGGGAAGAGCTAGTGGTAACGAGCGAGAAGGTTGCTCACCTTGATGCTGATGCGCAGGCGGAAATACAGGCGGTGTTCCAAAAACATTGCACCCTCTTTGACGGCACTCCGGGTATAGCAAAGGTAGATGAACATAAAATAGACATAGAACCGGGTCACCAGCCAAAAAAGGCGTTTCCGTATCGGGTGCCGGAACTATTAAAGAAAGAAGTCAGCCGGCAAGTTGACGAACTCTTGACTTGGAAGTTGATCTACCCCACGGAGAGTGAGTTTGCACACCCGGTAGTATGCGTCGGAAAGAAAGATGGGACTATCCGCATGTGTGTGGACTACAGAGCGCTAAATGCCGTCACCAAAGCGGATGCGTTCCCGATGATGAATCCTCAGGAATTGATTTTCCGAGTAGGCAGAGCGCAGTTCATTACGGTAGTGGACCTTAGGCGCGGGTACTGGCAGGTACCGATGGAAGAAAAGAGTCAGAAATTCACCGCATTTTTAACGCATGAAGGTCAGTACGCATGCAAAGTGATGCCATTCGGGCTGAAAAATTCCGCGTCAACCTTTCAAAGAATGGGGAACAAACTCTTGTCGCAACATCAAGTGTATGCCACGGCATACCTAGATGACATTGCTATTTTTTCTAGCACTTGGGAGGAGCACTTAAGGCATCTCGACATTATTCTTAAGGTATTAGAGAAGGCGGGACTGAAAGCCAGCCCGGAGAAATGTCAGATTGCGCAATCCCACATACATTACCTGGGGCATATTGTCGGTTCAGGGACACACGCACCAGACCCAGAAAAGATAGCAGCAGTTAAGAACTTGGTACCACCGCGCACCAAAAAGGAACTACGCAGCCTGTTAGGACTTTGCGGCTACTATCGAGAGTACGTCCGAGGATATGCAGAGGTGACGAGCCCGCTCACGCTGTTAACAAAGAAAGCGGTACCTAATAAGATACCCTGGCCGGAGGAAGCTCAGGCGGCATTTGAGACTCTCAAACGATCTTTGTGCGAGGCCGTGGCGCTAAACACCCCTGAACCATCTCAGCCCTACTGGCTTTTCACAGACGCATCAGCTACTGCGGCGGGAGCATGTTTGGCACAAATGTCAGCCGAGGGAGAAGAGAAGCCTGTCGCCTTTGCAAGCCACCGCTTCTCACCGACCCAGATGCGTTGGTCGACAATTGAGAGGGAAGCGTTCGCAATAATATGAGCCTTAAAGAAGTTTGACTACTGGCTTTTCGGTGCCACAGTAAACGTCGTTTCCGACCACAATCCGCTGTCGTACCTTACAACTTCGACTCCGCACGGGGCGAAATTAACAAGATGGGCGCTGGCTTTACAGCGATATCATGTGTCGGTACAAGATCGGAAGGGAGTATGTAACGGTAATGCGGATGCGTTATCTAGGCTTCAGAATAGTTCATGGAAGCCATCAGAATAACAGTGCCATGCCAACTGGGGGGGGCGTGAATGTTCCTGCCCACGTGCTGCTGTATATTGTGGACTGTGTGATTGACAATTCAAAAAACAGACACTAGTGATCTCACTGCTTGAAGCAGCAATGCTGTACTTGATTGTTTAGCATGTATTTGTTTTCGTTTAGTGTATTCTCCTGTAGTGTTGACTTGCAATTGTGTTTGATGCTTGTGTACAACTGTTGTGGGGTTAGAAAATCCAGTGACTTAATCGCGGCAGTGCTTTCTCGTATCACTGAACGTAAGACAGCCCAGTATACTCTTTAGGGGGGACGTGTTGTGTTTTGCCGCTCATAAGTTGATCGTGCGGATGGGACAGCACCAGAAGCTACGTTATTCAAAGCTTCTTTCTCGGATCTCTCTCGGCAAGGTCGCAAATTGCTTCCTTTGAGTATGGGACGACAGCGCGGGAAGCTACGTTATACAAAGCTTCTTTCTCGACTCTCTCTCGGTATGCCCGTTTAACTGTACACCACTTATCCTCTGGAATGCAAACTACGTCCGTATCCTCCGCTGCTGGGGACAAACACACAATGTGAAACGAACCCGCTCTGCTAACCAGCTTGGAATGTTTGTGGTTTAGAGACAAGTCGCCGCTGCCGGGGGCAAACGCACAATGGGATTAAGCAACCCCGTCCTGCCTCCGCAGCCGGGCGCGAGCTCAGTGGAAGTAGGCGACACGCTTTGCCCTGGCGATCGGCTCAAAGTCGCAGCGATGCACGACCCGAACACAAGGAAAGCGGAGAAAGTCAAAGGCCGATTGCGACCTGCGGGGGCAATTACGTTCCGCGCGCAATCATTCAATTTCCGGCTTTGGAGGTTCGTCTCGGCTCGCTGGGTGTGGGAAAAGGGCATGAATGTACCGGGTCTACAATGCCGATATCTCCCGAGTGTTAGAATTCCTGAGCGCGTGGGAGGTGGAGAGAGAGAGACATGATGGGAAAGAGTACCAAAACGCCTGTTTAAACTGTAGAAACGCTGCTGTCGAGAGTAAGGTCAGCCCAGTAGGGAGTGACTTAATCTGAGTGGAAACAGATTGGATGAGAGAATGGTGAGGCGGACCAGCAGTGGCCCCCTCCCCTTTTTCTTTGTTACCGCAAAATGCTTAAGACTGGGTGGAATCCATTTCTCTTCAGTCGAGGCTGCAATCACTTAACTGATAGATCAGTACGACTCCGTACGATGCAACTTTTGTCTGGGCCGTAACCACTTGGTGGTCGAACAGTGAGACTAAGTACGTTGTATATAGTAACAGTGTTCTAGGCTCTAACTTAAGAAAAGTTAAGTAGAAGAGTAAGACGCTGTTGATGTCTGTGTTATCATGAGCGTGCTTCGGCAAGATGTACATATGACTGTAAATATTTCGCTGTTATATACCTTCAAGTTTTCATTACCTCCAACCTGCCTCCTGCTTCATCGACGCTGATCATCCCCTTGACGGGACTTCAATCCACATCAAGGAGATCAACGAACAAAAAGGAAAACTTAACTGCAGGGATGGATGCCTGCCTGGATAGTAGAAGCAGAGAAGGAAGAAGTGCTTTGAAATAAATATGGCGTATGAGCCAGGCCAAGTCTTCCAGTCATAATAGCGTCACACGAGTCGATAGGATGAAGACCTGCCAGCCCCTTCATCAGTCGCTCATCATCGACGCAGTTCCCCACAAAACGCCCTGACCATACAACGACTACCGAATCATCTCCAAGCAGTATACACAGCGACCAGCACCATGCCAGAACCATCGGTTACCATGACATTCCCAAGTACACCGGATCAGCGGACGACGGACCCGTACAGGACTGGCTTAACGTATTCGAGCTCCACGCCCCCGCTACCTCCTGGTCGGAACGGGAGATGTTCACTTACTTAAGCGACTACGTCACCAGTGACGCATTTAAATTTTACCTCACCCACATTCGAGAACGACGAGTCGTGGCAAGAGGTCAAAAAAGAGATGATCGCCCAACTTTAACGACTACGATAAGGAGTTCGTTATTACCAATCATTTGGAGACAATCCCACTCAGCCACCACAGTTTTCCATCGGGTTTCTCTTCTGCATAAAAGTTGGCACTTTCAAAATTGTCCCTTCAACATATGACACGAGACGTTGCTCACGCTACAGATGCTCTGCATGCTTCGCTTCGCATACATTGTCCACCACCTGGTTTTCTGCCACGCAGCTTTTCAAAGGCTCCAAACGGTCGCTATTCGTGTCATAAGAACACCTTGTTCACGGTAGACCAGCTGACTCACGCGAAAAATACCGAACAATGTCATGACGACTCGAAAAGTGAAATTCAGTCTTCACGCATTGGAAAAGCTTACTTCCCATATCGCACACTTGGCCCACCTCTTGGTTTTCCATCGCTTGGCTCTTTTGTCGCTCACAACGCCCAGCTCACGTCTCACACGCCCACTATGGTCAGGATAGAGTCGCTGAACTCGGAAGATACTCAGCAGACGTACCGCGCTGCTTCTATTCAGATTCATGCGTCAGAACAGCTCGGATAGTTATTTGCACAGAAAGATGGGCATTCAGAACTGAAATCTGACCAAACCGCTTGTGTCGGTGTCACCGTTCAGAGAACAGCCATACGAAAGCCCAAACACGGGAGGCTTTGAAGCATCAAGTGTGACAGATTGCCAGTTGCCAGAAGCCTACGTAATGATGCTGTCGCAGGCGCCTCTGATGTTCCTGCAGTCAAATCTGTCCTATACCAACTTCGCTGCCTGAAAAGAGTTGCAACAGCTACTAACTGGGCACTACGTCAAGTTGCCAAGGAACACACTGTCTTATTTCAAAAACACTGCCACCTCAAGACTTGTTGCAACATCAGCAAGGCCAGCGCAGTGAAATTGAGTTAAGCGCCATGTTATTCCACACGGACAACTACAGACATCGGAAGAACACCATCGGCTTAAGAAAAGACGTTTACAAACGAGTCAACCAAAGCAACGACATATTCAAAGTATTTCGCTCGAGACAAAGAATGTACCGAATCTAAGATAATTTCTCACTGGACATCGAGTAGCTTTTTTTCAGCAGAGATCAAGACTCAGACAACATAACGTAGAAAGAAAAAAAAGGCGCAAGACCACACTTCGTATTCCAGAAGGACGCGGAAATCGTCGCAACAGCCTTGTTGAACAAATACGCAAACGGGTGGTGCCGCATGTGTACCGATCAATGCAAATATCACGACGCCTGCGCAAATCATGCTGCTGGTTCTCCAAAGCCTCCACACCACGTTCAATTCCTCGCAAGAATACAAACAGTTTCATCACCTGCAGTTTCCACGTTTAAGGTGTATCCCAATACGCAACAGTCAGCCTCGCCCACCCGGACTCTAGCGTTCACCGGAATGCTGCACTGTCCTGTGAAGCTATAGTGTGTCCACGGATTTTCGCTGAAGCATGGAACAATCTGCCTTTATTGAAATTGTTCACTTCTAAGTCGTGCGTGCTCAGTTTTTGTTGTTGTTCGTCTGATGGGACTTTTTTCTGGGGGAGGGGGAATCCTGTGACTTAAGGAGGCAGGATTCCACCACCCCCCCACACACACACCTCAAGCCCGTGAAGAGGTCTTTTGACGCCGGCCCTCAGCATCCCAAAAGATGGTATGTTGAAAAATAAAAAAAAGTTCAAAAGTTCAAAAAGTTGAAAAGTTCAAAGTTTAAAGTCCACACACACACACACACACGCGCGCGCGCGCGCGCGCACGCACACACACACACACATACACACACACACACACACACACACACACACACACACACACACACACACCGCCGTGTGTGTACCGCCGATGCAGTAAACGAGGACATGTCACTCGAATGTGCCGAGAACAATCCCAGTGGAAGCCCCGTGGCGCTTACGTCCTGTCGGCAGCAGCTGATGATAGCTCGGAACATGAGGAGAAGCTGTATACTATAGTGGCTCATAAAAGGAGTACTGGCCGCAAGGTTAAGCCAATTTTCAAGGAAATTACTTGAGGATGGTGTGCCGGTTACCATGCTGATGCATACGGGGTTACTTGTTAGGGTTATTTCAATAAACCTGTTTAGGCACAATAAAAAAATGGCCACCTCCAAGCAGCACCACTCTCAAATTGTCATGTTTCTTGCAAGAACTTCCAGTGGTTGGACAAGTGCACAAGAAAGCGACCTGTGAGGGGCACGACGTACAGGGCACCCTAGTTATTTTGGATACACCTGGACCAGCGTTATGCGGAAGGGATACCATCAAGGCGTTTACCAATTGTGGAGTGGCCATGTTGAGGTCAATTGTCGTCGCAAAGCTCAACATGCGCAAGGAAGACCGCACAAGCCAGGAACTTCACACTTTGCTCAAGGAGTTCGAAGATATGTTTGCGCCATGTTTAGGACTGTATATTGCCACCTGATATGCTTGGGTGAGATCCGGGAGTGGAAGAAGACAAAGACGATCTGTATGAGCTGCTGCTTGGCTAGTCGACTCAACGAACCCAATAAACCAAGTTTATCTTAAGAAACGTGACAAGACTGGTGGAAGTGCTGGGTACAACGTCTCACGATCCACCCGATGCCCAAGACCCCGTCCAGCAGCCGGAACACAAGCCCTGCACCCGTGGACACTCCTGTTCACAGAGTAAGCCGCCGCCAACGAGGCCTACCACCTGAGACACCAACCACTGACACAGCGACTATGACTTCGACACAAGATCCCGTGCAAGCTCCGACACCTTCCACGTCGATCTACTGCACCGTCCAGAACCCGCTCATGCCTAGCCCTTTTCATGGAGAGCAGCATGAAGATGTTCACGACTGGCTGAGTGAGTTCGAACGTGTTTCAGCGATAAATTACTGGGATGATGCCGCGAAGCTCCGGAACGTGTACACTTGCCTGAAGGACGGTGCCAAGACGTGGTTTTTGAACAGGGATGATGTTCTGACATCTTGGCGCGAGTTCCAGCGTCGCCTTCTGGAGACCTACAGGAGTCCCGACCACCGCGAACGAGCGGAGCGTGCACTACAATCACGCATCCAGATGCCAAACGAGACCGTCTCGATGTACGTTGAGGACATGACACGGCTTTTCAAGCGAGCGGATCCTGCTATGGCAGAGGAAAAAAAGTTGCGCCACCTCATGCGTGGTGTGAAGGAACAACTTTTTGCTGGTTTGGTGCGTAGTCCCCCTAAGAGTGTTGCTGAGTTCCTTACTGAAGCGGCAACAATGGAGCAAGTACTGCACCAACGGTCTGCCCTGTTTGACCGTCAAGTGAATGCTGCCTCAACCCCGAAATTTTCGCCACCCCTGGGAGCAAGAGCCCCGAATGGATTCGCGAGATCATCCGATCTGTCGTCCGGGAAGAAATGGAAAAGATGTACGGGACAAGACCAATCGATGTTGGTTCTATCACCAGTGTCATCCGTGACGAGGTCCAACAGGTGTTGTATGCCCATCGTTTTCCGCTGATGTCGGTTGATCCGGAAACGGCTCCTGTGTCTACTGACAGTCGCCGTCGTACGTACGCGGAAGCCTTGCGATCTGCCACGCCTCGTTCTGGTCAAGGAGTCCCGACCCAGCCAGTGCCGCACGTCCCGATCCAGACAGTGCCGCACGTTCCGCTTCAGACAGTTCCATACGTCCCGATCCAGACAATGATGCCGTCAGTCGCGATTCAGTCGGTGCACGCTGGTTTGGACATCGATGGTCGCCGTGCACCGACGCGCAAGTCTGATATCTGGCGTACGCCGGACAGACGACCCCTCTGCTATCATTGCGGTGAGGCTGGTCACATTTACCGCGAATGCCCATACCGGCAACTTGGCCTGCGTGGATTTTTCGTCAATTCACCTCGTCCCCGAATTGGTCAAAGGCCGAGGGAGATCGAAGAATATCTCGCGCAACAGCGTGCACCCTTTACACGACGTCAATCACGGTCACCATCTCCGAGGAGACCCGCAGCCACTGGGTCACGTTTCGATGTGACGGCACGGGAACGCTCTCCAAGCCCCCGTCGGGAAAACTGAAGGCAGCGGCCTTCGGGGGCAAGGTCGCTGGGACTCAAAGTGCGGAAGACCTCCCATCGACGCTTGCATGCAACACGGAAGACATTCAACCAGAGAATAATCTCAGTACCGAAGGAACGCCGAAATCCACATCTGAACCCAGTGACCGCGTGTCACTTGACATACCTGTGCTGATTGACGGTTTTCAGGTCAATGCATTGATAGACACTGGTGCAGACTATTCGATTATCAGCGGGAGGCTAGCAAAAGATCTCAGGAAAGTGATTACGCCGTGGAATGAAACGCGAATTCGAACTGCTGGAGGACACGTTGTAACACCACTGGGTCGCTGTACGGCAAGAGTTAAAATTCGTGCGTCAACGTTTGTGCTCAGCTGCCTCGTTCTGCGCGACTGTTCACGTCAGCTGATTATCGGCATGGACTTCGTTCGGGAATACGGTGCCATCATAAATCTCCGTGAACGCATCGTGACCTTCTCGACTCAAGGCGCAACAGATCGAGACGCTGATAACTGCCGTAGACCTGCGCTGCGTGTTGCTGATGACAGTGTGACGCTGCCGCCCCGAGCGACTGTTCCCATCGAAGTCATTTGTGAAGACCTCCGGGACGGTGACGTGGTGGCTGAAAGCAACCTATCACTTCTGCTACTCCAAGATGTATGTGCTGCCCGAAGTGTTGTGCGTGTCCGTAACGGACAGTCACAAATACTATTTACGAACTTCAACTACGAGCACCGGCATCTTTTCCGCGGAACCACCGTAGCCTATGGAGACCCTGTTGCCGACGTCACGGAGTGCTTCGCGTCCGAGGAAACGCATGAGGATGAAGAATTCTTAGACCATATCGACATTAATTCGACGCTGTCAGACAAGAGAAAGGCTGCACTTCATGACCTTTTAAAGGAGTTTCGGTCTTGCTTCGCCTCTTCTTCCAAAGTCCATCAAACACACCTCGCCAAGCATCGAATTATTACCGACGATGACGTCCGCCCCATCCGGCAGCAGCCTTATCGCGTTTCTTCTAAAGAACGTGCGGCTATTCAGACACAAGTGAAAGATATGCTCGATGACGGGATTATTCAACCATCCAGCAGCCCTTGGTCCTCGCCAGTCGTTCTAGTGAAGAAAAAAGACGGAACGCTGCGATTTTGTATTGACTACAGGAAGCTTATTAGCGTCACGAAAAAAGACGTTTACCCGCTTCCACGGGTCGACGACTCACTCGACAGATTACGACGCGCGAAGTATTTTTCGTCCATCGATCTAAAGAGTGGCTATTGGCAAATTGAAGTGGATGAACGAGACCGAGAAAAAACTGCGTTTGTGACTCCAGACGGACTTTACAAATTTCGTGTTCTTCCCTTCGGCCTCTGTTCTGCCCCAGCCACTTTTCAGAGGATGATGGACACAGTTCTCGCTGGCTTGAAGTGGCAAAGCTGCCTTGTCTACCTCGATGATGTGGTCATCTTTTCCGAGAGCTTCGAAGAAGATCTGAAGCGTCTGAGAAAGGTTCTGGACGCCATTCGCACAGCTAAACTCACGCTGAAACCCCAAAAATGCCATTTCGGCTACGAAGAGCTGAAATTTCTGGGGCATGTCATTAGTGCGGATGGAGTGCGACCCGATCCAGACAAAACTGCTGCTGTCGCCGCCTACCCTGTTCCATCAGATAAAAGAGCAGTACGCCGTTTCTTCGGCTTGTGCGCGTATTATCGCCGATTTATCGCCAACTTCTCGAAGATAGCTGAACCTCTTACGCGACTCACTCGGGATGACGTGCCTTTTACTTGGAGCGCAGAACAAGATGCAGCGTTCACAGAGCTACGGCGGAGAATGCAAACAGCCCCTGTTTTGCCCATTTTGATGAGGACGCTGCTACAGAAATTCATACAGATGCCAGCAATGTTGGACTTGGCGCTGTCCTTGTACAACGACACGGTGGCGTTGAACATGTAATAGCTTACGCTAGTCGTACTCTTTCTCGAGCCGAGACCAACTATTCTACATCGGAAAAAGAATGCCTCGCAGTCGTGTGGGCGACGACCAAGTTTAGGCCCTACCTATACGGTCGTTCCTTCAAAGTGGTGACTGACCACCACTCGCTCTGCTGGCTGGCAAATCTCAGAGATCCATCCGGCCGTCTCGCTCGGTGGAGCTTGCGTTTGCAGGAGTTCGATATTACGATTGTGTACAGGTCAGGGCGCAAACATGAAGATGCCGACGCGCTTTCTCGAGCGCCTGTGGGGCACGCTGTCAGGGGCTCCAAGGACGAAGATGCCTTTCTCGGAGCAGTCAGCGATTCCGAATTTATGTCAAAACAGCGGGCAGACGACGAATTACGCCCAGCTATTGATTCCCTGGAAGGCCGGAACTCTCAGGTCCCTCGACACATTGCTCGCGAACTGTCCTCTTTTTGTCTAAGAAGAGGCATTCTTTACAAGAAAAACGCCCGTGGTAGCGACAAAGCCTTTCTACTCGTTGTTCCTACCGAAATGCGGGACGAGATCCTCCTTGCGTGCCACGACGAGCCCACGTCAAGACATTTGGGCTATTCGCAAACTCTCGCCAGAGTACGCCAACAGTATTACTGGCCGCGACTATCAACAAGTGTACATCGATACGTGAAAGGCTGCCGTGAGTGCCAGCGTCGAAAGACTCCGCCTGTGAGACCCGCAGGCCTGCTCCAGCCGATCGCACCGCCACAGACACCGTTTGACCTCGTGGGAATGGACCTTCTTGGACCCTTCCCTTTGTCGTCCTCTAGGAACAAATGGATTATAGTTGCGACAGATTATCTCACTCGGTAGGCTGACACAAAAGCGTTACCCCGTGGCACATCCTCTGAAGTCGCGCAGTTCTTCGTGCACCAAATCGTCCTACGGCATGGTGCCCCGTCATGCGTGATTACGGACAGAGGGACGTCATTTACAGCACGAATGATGGAGGACATTTTTAAATTGTGCTGCACAACTCATCGAAAAACGACGGCTTATCACCCGCAATCGAATGGACTGACAGAGAGGCTTAACAAGACCATAGCGGACATGCTGTCAATGTACGTTGACGTACAACACCAAACCTGGGACGAAATTCTTCCGTACATCACGTTTGCATACAATACGGCAGCGCAAGAAATAACGCGATTTCCGCCTTTCCGACTCGTTTACGGACGCAACGTGCGAACCATGCTCGATGCTATGCTTCCGTGTGACCAAAGCAATGAAATTGCTCCAGACGCTGAGGAATACACTCAATACGCCGAAGAAGATCGTCAGCTAGCTCGCATAAACACCAGTCGCCAACAAGATGAAGACGCACGACGTTACAACCTCCGCCATCGAAACGTCACCTACTACCTTGGGGACCGAGTGTGGGTATGGACCCCTGTCCGGCGACCAGGCTTATCCGAAAAACTCCTAAGCCGTTATTTTGGACCGTACAAGGTTCTTAGACGTGTCACCGATCTTACCTACGAGGTATTTCCGGACGGCGCAGCGTCTTCTCGTCGACAGCTTCGACCCGAAACCGTGCATGTCGTTAGGCTGAAGCCGTACTTCACACAGTAGCCCTTGTGGTTCACGTGTTGCGACAAGCCGTGACATTGTGCTGCTGTTGCTGCTGTTCGTGTTCTCCTGTGTTTTTATGCCTTTTGTTTTTGCGCTTGGCGCAAGCATTGGCGCAATTTCCTCATTTGCGCTGCGAGTACTAGCACTCTCCCTCCTTTGGTTCTCTATATCTGCGTGTGTATGCCTTCATTTTTTTTCGTTACGAGCATCGAGTCGATGCTTTCAAAGGGGGGACTAATGCCACCTGATATGCTTGGGTGAGATCCGGGAGTGGAAGAAGACAAAGACGATTTGTCTGAGCTGCTGCTTGGCTAGTCGACTCAACGAATCCAATAAACCAAGTTTATCTTAAGAAACGTGACAATATATAAATAGATCTAACAGACAGTTATGCCAAGGAATGTACAGGGGAAGTTTTAACTTCCCCTGTACATTCCTTGGCATTACTGTCTGTTGGATCTCATTAATATTGTGTCAAAACACGGAAAAACGAGCCCTTAGGTATACACTTCTTTCCCTTATATATATATATATATATATATACATATATATATTGAATCAACTTGCAGATAGCACATAAGAAAAGGATCGTATTTACTAACGTTTCGGCCGTGGCACGGCCTTCGTCAGAGTAAGTAGGTATGATACAATGCAGCCGCTTTTATAGGCTCACGTGATGAATTCTCGGTATAGCAGCTAGGACAATCAAAGTAAAAAATGGTAATCTGTCAGAACCTTGTGTTGACATGACTGACATGTGACGGGTGCATGAATATACAAGTCTCAAATTTCCTTGCGCATCGACACGCGGGGCACAGTATGGTTGGCAGGACATGCAAAAGAGCTCTGAAGTAAAGATACCACGGTTGACTAATATACATTCTAATATACACTAAAATATTTTACTAATCTAAGAAGTCGTGTTGTTATAGTGAAAGGCAGGTGAGCTTTCCTACGTTTTCATTGATACCTGAACGAATGGTGTTAAATTTATGGATCAAGAAGGATCCCCTCACTTCCCTATCGTGATTTGTCTTGAAATCGGACTGAATAATAGTGGCCCTAATTTTGTCGAAACCATGGCCAGGCATACTGACGTGCTTCGACAGCGGTAGATTAGGGAGGCTTACGGCATGTGCACCGTGATTATTAAAACGAATTCTGAAACTTGTCTCTGTTTGACCTATGTACTGAGCTCCGCATGTTGAACACTCGAGAAGATAGATGACGTTTATACTATCACACGTGTAGTTCCCATTTATCTTTAAAGAAAAACTGGACGATGTACTTAAAACTGTTTTAGATGTCGTCATGTGCACGCACACTTTGCAACGTGGTTTGTTGCAGGGATGACAGCCTTCATGATGTGAACACGTGGTTTTAGATGAGGTTAGTAAATCACGAAGGTTCCGCGACCGCCGGTAGACCACGCGGGGTTGTTCTGTAAAGATTCCTTTGAGCCGCTCGCTCTGTATTAATATGTTGAAATGTTTCTTTAGGATATGGTTCACAATTGGAGCTGAGGCCGCATGTGTCAAAATTAGATTAGTCTGCGAACAGTCTTTGGGTCTTTTGTTAGTACTCAGCAGGTCTAAACGGTCAAGCTCTTCGGCACGTTTGATGGCGTCTGTGATTATGCTGGCCGGATAGCTCTGTTTTTCGAGCGCGCTCAGAAGTTGTTCACAGTGGCGGGAAAATTCGCTGCTATCAGAGCATATTCTTTAAAACGGACTGCTTGGCTGTAGGGAATACTAGTTTTGTTGTGTTTCACGTGAGTACTGCTGAAGTGAAGATATTGCTGCCTATCCGTGGGTTTTCTGTAAAGATTAGTTATCAGCTTCCCGTTACGTAGAGTGACCATGACATCAAGGAAGTTTATGTTCACAGGTGAATATGAGTGCGAAAAAGAAATCGCCGGATGGGCGTTGTTAAGATCTGCTATGAAAGAAAGAAGTTGCGATTCACTATGGTGCCAGATTAGGAAAATATCGTCAATGAACCGCTTATAGTAAAATGGCTTATATTCACAATTTGCAAGAAATTTGTTTTCAAGAAGTCCCATAAATATGTTTGCGTAGTTTGGTCCGATTCTTGTGCCCATAGATGTACCGCTAACTTGAACTTAATGTGTCCCATCAAATTCGAAATTGTTAAGTTCAAGAATGAGCTTAAGCAATGTAGCTAACGTCGATGCAGAAACTGGTTTGTTGGCGTCGCAATCGTTGTACGCGCAGATAACTGCCTAGATGTCATCTGAGTGAGGGATATTAGTATATAGTGACGTGACATCTAACGTAACGAGAAACAAATTTTGAGGAACCTGTAGTTCAACACTATCTGAAAGAAAGTGATTGGTATCTTTAATGTAAGAAGAAAAGCTGGATGGAATGGTGTTGATGAGGCTGTCTACATAACGGGAAAGGTTCTCAGTCACTGTTCCAATACCAGAAATTATCGGTCTACCGGGATTATCTCTCTTATGAATTTTGGGAAGAAGGTAAAACCTGCCAGCTACTGGGCTCAACGGTATTAGGGATTTCAGAGTGCCATAGCTCATTTTTTATTATTAAAGAGCGCAGTCAAAGTATCACGAACAATATCTTTGAACTCGTTTGTTGGGTCATGATCTTGCCGCTTGTAATATGATGCAACACTGAGCTGCCTATGGCCTTCGCTGATATATTTGCTTCTGTCCATTACAACAATGGCGCCTCCTTTATCTGCAGGTTTTATAATTATGTCATTACGACTAGCGAGGAATTCAATTGCTTGTTGCTCTCTCTCAGTAAGGTTGCGGTGCAATGGTGTACGTTCTTTATATGCCTGCATGACATCGCGTTGTACAGCTCTGATATAAAGGTCCAGTTTGTCTCTTTAGGAGGGGGGTGTCCAATGCTTGTAAGATGGCAATGATGAGCTATCGGTATTGTGAGCCGAGGACCGATCATAAAAGTACTCACGGAGGCGCATGTTACGTTCGAAATTGTGAAGATCCTTCACCAACTGAAATTCACTATAGCCTCCTGTTGCAGGGCAAAAATTAAGTCCTCGAGATAACACACTACGTTCCTCAATTGATAGATCGTAACATGACAAATTTATAATGTTATCCTGTTCAGAAGATTTACTTTCCAGCTCGGGCTGGCGCATTTCAGCTGTAGTTAGAATGTTTCCTCGTCGGGAGCATTCCTTTTTTCCTAAGTTGTCACGCGCGACCTTCTTTGACTTTTTAGCATCCAGCTCGGCTAACTTCTGTGACCGATATAATTCGAGAGTTTTTAATTCTTCAGTCGTAAACTGAGAGGATTGCAAAAGCTGTTTTTCCTGATTCCGCAGACCTTTTTCTGGTGATTCATAATGGCTAATAAGTATGCTGGTGAGTTCAACAGACGCCCAATTTAAGGTGTTGTGCCACCTTGACAGGTTTTTCTTTGACATCTCTGATGTGGCCGGCTGCAATTTTAGTTGTAAACCTTTAGGAGCACTTGTTGTCGCAACATACATTCTAAGCATAGAAATGCGCGATTCACAACGAGTACGTTTTTCTATAACCTTCCTGGTCCTTAAAATGTTCATTGAGCCAACAGATAAAGTACTCTCACCCAGCTGGCGTTGTGTTAGTCAGTTCGTTCCTCTCGTGGTTGTGCCCCTGTTCCGGAGTCCGTAGCGTGGTTGAGACGGCGAAAGTGATGCAACGACCGCAGGCGGTGGTAGGCAAGACGTAGGCCGTGTAGATTGCAACTTGTTCATGTGGGCGCGCGATGCTTTCGAGGTGACGTTCTCTGCTACAAAAGGTTTGTTCGCCAGGGTGAAGGTTGCTGTCGGCATGGTGTTGTTTCTTGAGTTGGACTGTGTTGTAGGATGACTGGGTGCTGAAGGTCGCCCAGCTCGATCCACTCGATGCGGAGAGTCGTCATTCGTTGATGAATCGCACCAGGCAGCTGATGTCGCATCCACTGGTCTCCTGAAGCACAGGTGGCGGATGTGGCTTGCAAGCAACGACACTCCCTCGAAGCTCATATGAAGGCCGTCTGCTGCGAGGACGCGTGTGGGTGGTAACCATTCGATTTCATGATCGAGGAAGCAAACTAGCCGGGAATAGCGGCAAAAATTCCAAAGCATGTTGTTGAACACTGATGCTTCTCTGTTGCAGCGTCGGACGAATGTCAGGTTACCGTTACTTTGACGACGGTTTCCACTTCTAGGCAGTATTAGCGTGGCGTAAATTCGCCGAATTTCTGGGCGGTATTTTGCAATGCTTTCAAGTAGATCGAGGCATTTTGCAAACGCCTCATGTCCCGAACTCGAAGCCACATCGACCGTCCCAACATGAAGAATAAGACAGGATGCTGAGCGGGGCACTAGATCCAGTAAGTCACGCACATCACCGATTGTAGCACCACACTGCGAAATGAAGGCTGGTGCGCCATTGCAGAGGGGGTCGAAGTATTGATGTATATACTTTATTTGTGAATCTCCCACAACTGCTGTGGTAGGAGTGTGCACAGGGTATTTCGAAATCATCCTTTTCTTCAGTGCTGTCCCAGGACCCATGGTTGAAGAATAACTTGAAGGGAAGGCACGACAGGTCCGGGTATTTTCTATATTGAATTAACTTGCAGATAGCACATAAGAAAAGGATCATATTTACTAACGTTTCGGCCGTGGCACGGCCTTCATCAGAGTAAGTTGGTATGATACAATGCAGCCGCTTTTATAGGCTCACGTGATGAATTCTCGGTATAGCAGCTAGGACAATCAAAGTAAAAAATGGTAATCTGTAAGAACCTTGTATTGACATGACTGACATGTGACGGGTGCATGAATATACAAGTCTCAAATTTCCTTGCGCATCGACACGCGGGGCATAGTATGGTTGGCAGGACATGCAAAAGAGCTCTGAAGTAAAGAAACCACGGTTGACTAATATACATTCTAATATACACTAAAATATTTTACTAATCTAAGAAGTCGTGTAGTTATAGTGAAAGGCAGGTGAGCTTTTCTACGTTTTCATTGATACCTGAACGAATGGTGTTAAATTTATGGATCAAGAAGGATTCCCTCACTTCCCTATCGTGATTTGTCTTGAAACCGGACTGAATAATAGTGGCCCTAATTTTGTCGAAACCATGGCCAGGCATACTGACGTGCTTCGACAGCGGTAGATTAGGGAGGCTTACGGCATGTGCACGGTGATTATTAAAACAAATTCTGAAACTTGTCTCTGTTTGACCTATGCACTGAGCTCCGCATGTTGAACACTCGAGAAGATAGATGACGTTTATACTATCACACGTGTAGTTTCCCATTTATCTCTAAAGAAAAACTGGACGATGTACTTAAAACTCTTTTAGATGTCGTCATGTGCGCGCACACTTTGCAACGTGGTTTGTTGCAGGGATGACAGCCTTCATGATGTGAACACGTGGTTTAGATGAGGTTAGTAAATCACGAAGGTTCCGCGACCGCCGGTAGACCACGCGTGGTTGTTCTGTAAAGATTCCTTTGAGCCGCTCGCTCTGTATTATTATGTTGAAATGTTTCTTTAAGATATGGTTCACATTTGGAGCTGAGGCCGCATGTGTCAAAATTAGATTAGTCCGCGAACAGTCTTTGGGTCTTTTGTTAGTACTCAGCCGGTCTGAACGGTCAAGCTCTTCGGCACGTTTGATGGCGTCTGTGATTATGCTGGCCGGATAGCTCTGTTTTTCGAGCGCGCTCCGAAGTTGTTCGCAGTGGCGGGAAAATTCGCTGCTATCGGAGCATATTCTTTTAAAACGGACTGCTTGGCTGTAGGGAATACTAGTTTTGTTGTGTTTCACGTGAGTACTGCTGAAGTGAAGATATTGCTGCCTCTCCGTGGGTTTTCTGTAAAGATTAGTTATCAGCTTCCCGTTACGTAGAGGGACCATGACATCAAGGAAGTTTATGTTCACAGGTGAATATGAGTGCGAAAAAGAAATCGCCGGATGGGCGTTGTTAAGATCTGCTATGAAAGAAAGAAGTTGCGATTCACTATGGTGCCAGATTAGGAAAATGTCGTCAATGAACCGCTTATAGTAAAATGGCTTATATTCACAATTTGCAAGTAATTTGTTTTCAAGGAGTCCCATAAAGATGTTTGCGTAGTTTGGTCCGATTCTTGTGCCCATAGATGTACCGCTAACTTGAACATAATGTGTCTCATCAAATTCGAAATCGTTAGCTTCAAGAATGAGCTTAAGCAATGTAGCTAACGTAGATGCAGAAACTGGTTTGTTGGCGTCGCAATCGTTGTACGCGCAGATAACTGCCTAGATGCCATCTGAGTGAGGGATATTAGTATATAGTGACGTGACATCTAACGTAACGAGAAACGAATTTTGAGGAACCTGTAGGTCAACACTATCTGATAGAAAGTGATTGGTATCTTTAATGTAAGAAGAAAAGCTGGACGGAATGGTGTTGATGAGGCTGTCTACATAACGGGAAAGGTTCTCAGTCACTGTTCCAATACCAGAAATTATCGGTCTACCGGGATTATCTCTCTTATGAATTTTGGGAAGAAGGTAAAACCTGCCAGCTACTGGGCTCAACGGTATTAGGGATTTCAGAGTGCCATAGCTCATTTCTTTATTATTAAAGAGCGCAGTCAAAGTATCACGACTAATATCTTTGAACTCGTTTGTTGGGTCATGATCTTGCCGCTTGTAATATGATGCAACACTGAGCTGCCTATGGCCTTCGCTGATATATTTGCTTCTGTCCATTACAACAATGGCGCCTCCTTTATCGGCAGGTTTTATAATTATGTCATTACGACTAACGAGGGATTCAATTGCTTGTTGCTCTCTATCAGTAAGGTAGCGGTGCAATGGTGTACGTTCTTTATATGCTTGCATGACATCGCGTTGTACAAATCTGATATAAAGGTCCAGACATTTGTCTCTTTGGGAGGGGGGTGTCCAATGCTTGTAAGATGGCAATGATGAGCTATCGGTATTGTGAGGCGAGGACCGATCATAAAAGTACTCACGGAGGCGCATGTTACGTTCGAAATTGTGAAGATCCTTCACCAACTGAAATTCACTATAGCCTCCTGTTGCAGGGCAAAAATTAAGTCCTCGAGATAACACACTACGTTCCTCAATTGATAGATCGTAACATGACAAATTTATAATGTTATCCTGTCCAGGAGATCCTTCCCAAAATTCATAAGAGAGATAATCCCGGTGGACCGATAATTTCTGGTATTGGAACACTGACTGAGAACTTTTCCCGTTATGTAGACAGCCTCATCAACACCATTCCGTCCAGCTTTTCTTCTTACATTAAAGATACCAATCACTTTCTATCAGATATTGTTGTCCTACAGGTTCCTCAAAATTCGTTTCTCGTTACGTTAGATGTCACGTCACTATATACTAATATCCCTCACTGAGATGGCATCGAGGCAGTTATCTGCGCGTACAACGATTGCGACGCCAACAAACCAGTTTCTGCATCTACGTTAGCTACATTGCTTAAGCTCATTCTTGAACTTAACAAATTCGAATTTGATGGGACACATTATGTTCAAGTTAGCGGTACATCTATGGGTACAAGAATCGGACCAAACTACGCAAACATATTTATGGGACTCCTTGAAAACAAATTTCTTGCAAATTGTGAATATAAGCCATTTTACTATAAGCGGTTCATTGACGACATTTTCCTAATTTGGCACCATAGTGAATCGCAACTACTTTCTTTCATAGCAGATCTTAACAACGCCCATCCGGCGATTTCTTTTTCGCACTCATATTCACCTGTGAACATAAACTTCCTTGATGTCATGGTCACTCTACGTAACGGGAAGCTGATAACTAATCTTTACAGAAAACCCACGGATAGGCAGCGTTGCCCCGCCGCGGTGGTCTAGTGGCTAAGGTACTCGGCTGCTGACCCGCAGGGCGCGGGTTCGAATCCCGGCTGCGGCGGCTGCATTTCCGATGGAGGCGGAAATGTTGTAGGCCCGTGTGCTCAGATTTGGGTGCACGTTAAAGAACCCCAGGTGGTCTAAATTTCCGGAGTCCTCCACTACGGCGTCTCTCATAATCATATAGTGGTTTTGGGACGTTAAACCACACATATCAATCAACGGATAGGCAGCAATATCTTCACTTTAGCAGTAGTCACGTGAAACACAACAAAACTAGTATTCCCTACAGCCATGCAGTCCGTTTTAAAAGAATATGCTCTGATAGCAGCGAATTTTCCCGCCACTGCGAACAACTTCGGAGCGCGTTCGAAAAACAGAGCTATCCGGCCAGCATAATCACAGACGCCATCAAACGTGCCGAAGAGCTTGACCGCTCAGACCTGCTGAGTACTAACAAAAGACCCAAAGACTGTTCGCGGACTAATCTAATTTTGACACATGCGGCCTCAGCTCCAAATGTGAACTATATCTTAAAGAAACATTTCAACATATTATTACAGAGCGAGCGGCTCAAAGGAATCTTTACAGAACAAGCACGCGTGGTCTACCGGCGGTCGCGGAACCTTCGTGATTTACTAACCTAATATAAAACCACGTGTTCACATCATGAAGGCTGTCATCCCTGCAACAAACCACGTTGCAAAGTGTGCGCGCACATGACAACATCTAAAACAGTTTTAAGTACATCGTCCAGTTTTTCTTTAAAGATAAATGGGAACTACACGTGTGATAGTATAAACGTCATCTATCTTCTCGAGTGTTCAACATGCGGAGCTCAGTACATAGGTAATACAGAGACAAGTTTCAGAATTCGTTTTAATAATCACCGTGCACATGCCGTAAGCCTCCCTAATCTACCGCTGTCGAAGCACGTCAGTATGCCTGGCCATGGTTTCGACAAAATTAGGGCCACTATTATTCAGTCCGGTTTCAAGACAAATCACGATAGGGAAGTGAGGGAATCCTTCTTGATCCATAAATTTAACACCATTCGTTCAGGTATCAATGAAAACGTAGGAAAGCTCAACTGCCTTTCACTATAACAACACGACTTTTTAGATTAGTAAAATATTTTAGTGTATATTAGAATGTATATTAGTCAACCGTGGTTTCTTTACTTCAGAGCTCTTTTGCATGTCCTGCCAACCATACTGTGCCCCGCATGTCGATGCGCAAGGAAATTTGAGACTTGTATATTCATGCACCCGTCACATGTCAGTCATGTCAACACAAGGTTCTGACAGATTACCATTTTTTACTTTGATTATCCTAGCTGCTATACCGAGATTTCATCACGTGAGCCTATAAAAGCGGCTGCATTGTATCATACCTACTTACTCTGACGAAGGCCGTGCCACGGCCGAAACGTTAGTAAATACGATCCTTTTCTTATGTGCTATCTGCAAGTTAATTCAATATAGAAAATACCCGGACCTGTCGTGCCTTCCCTTCAAGTTATATATATATATATATATATATATATATATATATACATATATATATATATACATATATATAATATTTATTTATTTGTTTATTTACAAAATACTTCCGACCCTTTTAAGGGCCCCAGCAGGAGGGGCGAAGATCATAACATTGCACACAGGTGTAAAACAGCAAGAACAAAAAAGATACATCATATACAAAAGATACAAAAACATAGGTCATGTATAAATACGCTTAAGTGCCTCTACAGAGCTGGTTAACGATTGAGGTAGGCAGTACATATATATATATATATATATATATATATATATATATATATATATATATATATATATATATATATATATATATATATATATATAAATATATATATATATATGTATATGTATATATTTATATTGTCGCAAGCAAAAACGAGACCCGCAGCCAGGAGTTCACCCGAACCAGAGCAACGAAAATATTCTCTTCTTCTTCTCGGCCCAAAACGGGTATGAGCCACAGCGGCTCGTTGATCAATGGTGGCATTACCCCCTCTCCTAAGAAGCATGATCTCGATGCTGTACATGAAGGCAAAAAAAATGAGATGAAAATTACCATGCAAGCAAACTGAATGGCGTAAGGCGGAATAACATAGTTGGATGTGGAGCCAAGAGTTAAATGAGAAATAAGAAAAATAGGAAATAATGTAAGGAAGAGACGAATAAAGTCAGTCACTCACTGGCGATCCACAGCGCGAAAAGTATGGTTTCAGACGCGAAACGTGAATGACTTCAGTTCGTGGGGTAAAACGGGAACGTCTCGAGGTGCCTTCTGGGAGAACCTCGTATGTGACGTCACTGAGACGTCGTACGACCTTGTAAGGGCCGAAGTAGCGGCGAAGAAGCTTTTCTGAACGGCCACGTTGTCGGATAGGGGTCCACACCCAGACTTAATCACCGGGCTTGAAAATAACTTCACGGTGACGAAGATTGTAGCGGCGTGCGTATGCGGTTTGGTGATGTTGGATACGGTGACGAGCAATTTGACGGGCCTCTTCTGCACACTGCGCGAATTTGGCGGCATCGGTGCGGTATATTCCTAAGTTGTCCGACAGGAGCATGGCATCAAGCATCGTCGTGACCTCGCGACCATGGACTAAGCGAAAAGGTGTGAAACCGGTACTTTCTTGAACAGCAGTATTATACGCAAAAGTTACGTAGGGAAGTATGGCGTCCCAGTTCTCGTGATTGATGTCCACATACATTGACAGCATGTCTGCAATTGTCTTATTGAGTCGTTCAGTCAGCCCGTTTCCTTGCGGGTGGTAAGCCGTTGTTTTACGATGTTCCGTGCCACTTAATCGCAAGACTTCCTGCAGCATCTCTGCGGTGGAAGCTGTCCCACGATCAGTTATGACGACAGCTGGAGCACCGTGGCGTAAGACGATGCTGTTCACGAAAAATTGGGCGACATCTGCTGCGGTTGCTTTTGGAAGCGCCTTCGTTTCACAGTAGCGTGTTAAGTAGTCGGTAGCGGCCACAATCCACCAGTTTCCAGTCGAAGACGTGGGGAATGACCCCAGCAAGTCCATGCCAATCTGATGAAAGGGCGCCTTTGGTGGGCCTATTGGTTGCAGTAGTCCCGCTTGTCGTAAAGGTGGAACCTTACGTCACTGACAGTCGCGACATGTGCGAACGTAATGCTTCACAGTCTTTGCGAGACGTGGCCAGTAGTAGGAGCGTTGAATTCGTTGCAGCGTGCGCGTATAGCTGAGGTGTCCGGACGATGGCTCATCATGACACGCACGTAAAATGTCACCACGAAGCGTAGTTGGCGCAACAAGCAGATACATAGCTTGTGTAGGATGAAAGTTCTTTTTGTAAAGCACTCCATCGCGGAAACAAAAGGAGGATAGCGAGCGTGCAAAGCTTCGAGGAGGGTGGGAATGGCGTCCTTCAGTTTACGGTAATTGTTCAGTTTACAGTAATCAACGCAAAAACGCAACGCACCGTCCTTCTTCTTTACTAGCACAACTGGTGAAGCCCAGGGACTGGTTGATGGCTGGATGACGTCGTCCTGAAGCATCTGCTTGACTTGGTCACGTATAGCGTCTTGCTATTTTTGCGACACCCTATAGGCGTGTTGTCGGATGGGTCTCTCGGTGAGTTCCGTGATGATACGGTGCTGAGCAAGTGTTGTCTGTTTGACCTTTGACGTAGTGACAAAGCAGTCTTGAAATGAGCCGAGTAAACGCAAAAGGCTTTCTCGTTGAGACGAAGGTAGTCTCTCGTTTACGTCAAGAGTGCTCGCGAAGGCCTCGTCAGGGTGGCCATTCGATGAAAATAAAGCTAACGTGGGCGAACCATCGGTATCGGCAAGTTTTTTACAATATGCAATGGCAGTGTGTCTTGGTGGGGGGCGATATTCGTCGCTGAAGTACGTGACCAGCAGGTGAACACGCCCATTGCTAGGCTGAATGATTCCTCGGGCAACACAGATTTGTCGTGAAATAAGGAGAGACAAATTGGCGTCTGCGATTACTGCGTCAGGCATGTCCTGTCCCAATTATACTTCGACAAAGAGGCTGCTTCGAGGTGGGAGAGTCAGAGAATCGTCGGTAACACGGAGCGCTCTTTTCCGGAATTGTGTACTGTCAGTTGCAGCGCAAAAAGGATCCTCGAACGACACAAGTAATTCACGGAGGTTGATGACGGCGCCGTATTCTCGACTTCCTAGAATGACTGGCCGAGAACACACGCGCAATACGAGGAAAGAACCTGCAAATGGCGACGTACGTATACGAATGCCTGCCGTGCACATACCGGTAGGAATCACCAGATGGCCCCCTGCCGTGCGCAACTGGGGTCCTTGCCATGGTGTGGTAACCTTCCTCAGTTCAGATTCCAGTGCGGCGCTCATTACGGACTAGTCGGCGCCGGTGTCGACGAGGGCGTTGACAGCATGATTGTCGACGAAGACGGCGATTTCGGCAGAAACGATCCTTCTACTGTCAGAGAGCACCGCAAAACCGGAATGGTCCTCGTCTGGTCGTTGCGTCGAATGAGGGTCTTTTACAGTGCGCCGGGCCGCGACTTCACCCCCAGAAGTCGCCGTTCCTAGTTTCCCCTGCGGGGACTTGGTGACCGGCTCCTGAAAGGAGTGGAAGTTGATGAGGGCAAACTGGGTGACGTAGACCGGCGAGGCGACGGTGATCTCGACTGGTGGCGCTGAACAGTCGAAGGTGTTCGCTGGCCCGTGAGATAGGCTTCGATTTCGCGGGGGCGCTCACCATAGCGCGGGCATCGAGCATCAGGATGAAAGCCGCGGAGACCCAGTTGCCGGTATTGACAGTTCCTGTATACATGACCCGCTTCGCTGCAGTGATAGCAGAGTGGACGGTTATCCGAGGTGCGCCACGTGCTTGCCTTGCTACCACTTTGTCTTGAGGTAGACTACAAATAGGTGGGTGTGATCGGGAACCTTGAGTCGAGAGGCGGGCTCGAAGCAGTGGCGTGGAATGACTGCATAGCCTGGTACCTGGGCCGCATAGCAGGATCTTTAGCCGGTGGCGCAGGGGATCGCAATGCCGCTGCGTATGTCAGGGCTGGCGCCTCGGGAATCGGTGGTGTGATTGGGGTCAGGGGTGTGACGGCCTGCCGGACTACTTGTCTGATTACATCCGCGAGGGCAGACACAGGTTGATGGGATCCCACCACAGAAGCTGTCGCAGTTCGTCCCGAACAATACTTCGAATGAAGTCTGCGAGGGCCTGTCTCTCGCTGTCAGAGCCGATAGAGCATGCGGTGGCCGGGATCTCGCGTTCGTATTGTGATGACCGCTGCTGCAGCGTACGTTCCATAGTGGTCGCCTCACTGATGAACTGGGCGACTGTCGTTGGTGGATTGCGCACGAGCCCAGCAAAAAGCTGTTCTTTTACTCCGCGCATCAACTGCCGCACCTTCTTTTCCTCGGGCATGGCAGGATCCGCACGCTTGAAGAGCCGAAGCATGTCCTCAACAAACATGGATACTCGTTCGTTCGGCCGCTGGTTTCTGCAGGATATGGCTTGTTCAGCCCTCCCCTTCCTCTCGGTGTTCCGAAAGGCATCACGGAGCTGACGGCTAAACTCTTGTCCGGTTGCAAAGGAGCCCTCGTGGTTCTCGTACCACGTCTTCGCAGAATCCTCCAAGTAGAAGTAAACTCGGCGCAGCTTGCGAACATCGTCCCATTCGTTGATACTGGCAACCCGATCAAAGTGGTCGAGCCAGTCATCAACATCCTCGAAGATATCTCCATGGAACGGCTTTGGTGTCTGTGGTGCATGAAAAACATCGGCGAGAAGAGAACCATGGGCATCGCTGGTTTGGACCGCCTGGCTTGTCATCGGAGTTGCCACTTTTCTGGGTGTCGATGTCAAGGGACCAAATTCAGGGGGTAACCCATGCAGGCGGCAGCTGCTTCTTGCTCTGGGAGATGTAGCTGTCTCCACGATGGCCGACACAGCCGAAGTACACGTACCCAGCATCTCCACCAGTAATATCGCGAGCAAAAACAAGACCTGCAGCCAGGAGTTCACCCGAACCAGAGCAACGGAAATATTTTCTTCTTCTTCTCGGCCCAAAACGAGTATGAGCCACAGCGGCTCGTTCATCAATGGTGGCAATATATATATATATATTATTGCTGAATACGTGGCCACATCTCACGGTTCTGTCGTCAACGTCAAAAATAGGAAAGGCGGGGCTATGGTGACTTCGAGAGGGATGAGTTTGCCCCTGCTCCAGAACATCGCCACCCATACCAACTGTACAAACGCCGCTCACCATCTTCACAACACTTCGATGCAGCCTGTACCTTCCACTTCTCGCACCGTCGTTCCCCGTCACCTATGCGCTGTTCCTCGTCACCACTTCGTCCGGCTACCACGGCGTCTGATCATCACCCGGAAAACTAAACAGTACAGCTTCAGGAGGGAAAGCTGAAGTTGACGGACTGCATGGAACTCCTCCGGAACGTCCTTCAAATGTACTTTCAGTATGTGTTGAGGGTATGTGGACTGAAGCTTTGGTGGACACAGGCGCATCGCTCTCAGTTATTAGTGTGGATTTGTGTTCCCGTTTGCGCAAAGTGAAGACACCGTATGATGGCCCTCCCTTTCGCTGTGCTAATGTGGTTTTTGTTCAGCCTTCTGGTGTTTGCACTGCATAAGTTTTTATTGAGGGCATCTTTCACCATATACAGTTCCTCATTCTCACATCGTGTACCAATGC
This sequence comes from Rhipicephalus microplus, assembly GCF_043290135.1. Taxonomy (NCBI): domain Eukaryota; kingdom Metazoa; phylum Arthropoda; class Arachnida; order Ixodida; family Ixodidae; genus Rhipicephalus; species Rhipicephalus microplus. The sequence goes on from NW_027464631.1 coordinate 1,031,873, forward strand.
GCTTATTTTAGGATGGGACCTTCTCTTCTCAGCTTCAGTCAAGATATCTTGCCGTCGAGGGTCATTGGCATGTCAGATACTGCGCTTTTGTCTGATAACGATGCCCATAGCCAGCGTTTCGTCACCGCTGGCGACTGTTTTATTCCTCCAGGTGATGAGCATATCTGACCTTCACGTCAGATAAGATCGGTACTGGTGAGGTGTTCTTAGCACCGTGTGGACGCTACATCTCTGGTGGACTTACCATCGCTTCTAGCCTGGTGCGCTTTTGTGATGGCAGAGCATTAGTTACGGCAGTTGACCCCACTTCATTGCCTATTGCACTGCTCCAGGGCACCAGTGTGGTTCGCTTCACAGATACCGAACCACTTTCTCAGGTGCCTCTTCACGCATACTCACCATCTTTCTCTACGAGTACTGATGGCCATGCTACAATGGCTGCTTCAACAGCCACAATAACTCCTGATCTCACGTCAGCGCAAAAGCAAGAACTTTTGGGTATGCTTCAAAAACACAGCGCTTCATTTGATGTATATTTCAAGCTTCTGGGTGACACTTCTGTCGCCATGCATCGAATTGAAACGGAAGGCAACACAATCGTACGTCGCCACCAATACCGAGTGTCGTCCGCAGAGCGGAAAATCATCAAGGACAACGTTGCTGATATCCTCAAACGAGATGTTATCCGGCCTTCGTCTAGCTTGTGGTCATCACCTGTAGTGCTAGTCCGAAAGAAGGATGGTTCGGTGTGATTCTGCGTCGATTATTGAGCACTCAATAAGATCACGCGCAAAGACGCCTACCCGATACCACGAGTCGACGACGCACTTGATTCTCTGCAAGGCGCTGTCTTTTTCTCCAGCCTCGATTTACGGCCTGGTAACTGGCAAATACCTATGCACGAAGCGGACAAAGAAAAAAAACTGCCTTTACAACACCAGACGGGCTGTATGAATTCAACGTCGTGCCATTTGGTTTATGCAACGCTTCTGCCACATTTGAATGCATTGATTGATTGATTGATATGTGGGGTTTAACGTCCCAAAACCACTATATGATTATGAGAGACGCCATAGTGGAGGGCTCCGGAAATTTAGACCACCGTGGGTTCTTTAACGTGCACCCAAATCTGAGCACACGGGCCTACAACATTTCCGCCTTCATCGAAAATGCAGCCGCCGCAGCCGGGATTCGAACCCGCGCCCTGCGGGTCAGCAGCCGAGTACCTTAGCCACTAGACCACCGCGGCGGGGCCACATTTAAATCCATGATGGACACAGATCTACGCGGCCTAAATTGAAAACATGTCTCTGTTATCTAGATGTTATCGTCATTTTTACTTCTTCTTTTTGTCAGCATCTTGGTCGTTTGGACGAAGTTTTGACGTGTATTTCTAGTACTGGACTTGAGCTAAACACAAAAAATACCATTTCGCCAACAAGAACATGAAGGTTTTGGGCCACCTTGTCAGAAAAGATGGCCTTCGTCTGCATCCTGACAAGCTTCCTGCCGGGATACGCTTCCCTCGGCCAGAAACTCAGAAACACCTACGAAGTTTCCTGGGCCTGGCATCCTACTTCTGCTGTTTCATTAGTCATTTTGCTGCTATCGCGTCGCCACTCCACAAGCTGCTGACATCCGGATCAACGTTCGCTTGGAACAACGGCTGCGAGCGTGCCTTTCAAGCCCTTAAGAATGCTTTAACGTCCGACCCGGTTCTGTGCCATTTCGACGAGAATGCACCTACATGTCTGCACACCGACGCGAGCGGCCATGGCATTGGTGCAGTTCTTCTACAGCGGGATGCCACTTCACGGGAAAGAGTTATAGCGTATGCTAGTCGTGCTCTTGGGGCTGCTGAACAGAACTACTCCATAACTGAGCAGTAGTGCCTCGCTGTCATTTGAGCAATAAAACAATTTCGACCGTATCTTTACGGTCGCCACTTCACAGCTATTACAGACCACCACGCCTTGTGCTGACTATCGACACTGAAAAACTTGTCTGGTCGCCTCGGTTGTTGGGTGCTCCGCCTACAAGAGTACGATTTTGACTTCATCTTTAAGTCTGGCAAAAGACACCAAGATGCAGATGCTCTGTCTCGCTGCCCCCTTCCACTGTCATCATCAAGTACGTCAGCTGATTGCTCGTCTGGTGGGCAAGGCACGGCGTAACCCCTCACATTATCACACCTTGCGGTTAACGACACGCCGGCTTCAAATCGCTACACCGAGTTCGCCGCACGCCAGCGTGATGACCCATATTGCAATCGCATTATCCAACGCCTAAATGTCATATCACCTTCCCCTAATGCTAGATTGCCGACAACTACGGCAATTTAAGCTCGATAACATTGTGCTCCATTCTTACGTTCACGCTACTGATGGACACCGCTGGGTCCTAGTACTTCCGCGTTCTCTACGTCATCAAATCCTCGAAGCCTTTCCCGACGACCCATGTGTAAGCCACTTGGGATTTCACTAAACACAAGGCCGCATCAGAAACCGTTTCTTCTGGCCGGGCATCTCTACCTTTGTGGTCGAGTACGTTGTATCTTGCCATCTGTGTCAACGGCGGAAGCAACCAACTTCGTCTTCTGCTGGCCTTCTGCACCTATACCGTGTCCCGAAACTCCTTTTGCCATCGTTGGCATAGACCTACTCGGACCCCTTCCCATCACGCCAGCAGGTAATCGTTAGATTGTGACTGCTTTCGACCACCTGACACGGTACGCAGTGACTGCTGCACTACGCACAAGTTCTGCTTCAGACGTCGCAGACTTGTTTCTCGACGCCATTGTATTGCGTCATGGTGCACCTCGCTTCCTTCTGAGTGATCGCGGCAAGACGTTTCTGTCCACCTTAATCGAAACCCTGCTCACAACCTGTGGCACAGTACATAAGACGACGTCAGCCTACCACCCCCAAACTAATGGACTGACAGAGCGATTTCATCGGACACTAACATACATGCTGTCCATGTACATAGCACCAAGCCACGACAACTGGGATACAATTTTGCCTTTTGTGACGTTTGCCCATAACGCCGCAGTTCAAAGAACTACTGGCTACTCCCCTTTCTACCTCGTGTACGGCCGTTCACCGACATTCACCATCGACGACTCTTCCTAAATGTGCCAACCGACGTCTCGGCAACCGTATAAGAGCAGTTAATCACAAGACTCGAAGAATGTCGGCAACGGGCTCGCCGTAATACACAAGCAATCAGCAAGATCGCAAGCAACGCTACGACAGCTCTCATCACGACGTCTCCTTCAGTCCGGGGGATGAAGTGTCGCTTTGGACGCCAATTCGTACTCCAGGATTGTGTGACAAGTTTCAGTCAAGTTTCCTTGGACCCTATGCAATCAATGAACAGACGTCCCTAGTGAACTATCGTGTCACTCCCACCGACTTTTCTTCGGATCGTCGCTGTCGTGGTTCGCAGATTGTCCATGTATTGCGTCCAAAGCCATTCGTTCGACGTTCCGTTTCCGTCAAAGACGCGTCCTGGCTGGCCGCTCACGCATGGGGGGAAAATAAGTGTGAGCATTATTCATACGCGTTATCTTATCATATGTACATACTCATCATCATCAGTATGGCCTGTGGTGTTGTGGGGCAGAGGCTCAGCAAGTAAAAGAAGTGTTTGCAGCCAAAACGTTGCCTTACAATATATATATATATATATATATATATATATATATATATGAAATAGATGATCAGAGTTTCTTCCGGCTACCGTAATAAAAGTTATAAACTTCGAGAATAGTGCAGTATAGGAAACAAAACAATAAAATATTTATTTATTCCTAACAGTTTCGGCTGGTGGACCAGCCGAAACTGTTAGGAATAAATAAATATTTTATTGTTTTGTTTCCTATACTGCACTATTCTCGAAGTTAATAACTTATATATATATATATATATATATATATATATATATATATATATATATATATATATATATATTCGTATAGGAAAGAAGACGCACGTACAAAGTTATTTTGTTAACGTTGCAGCCGTGGGTCCGGCCTTCATCAGAATACATTTTGTGGCACGAGTGCTGTTTATATACATGTGCATATCAGTAAGATACAAATGTGAAAACCGGCATGAAAGGCGATATATTGGCATATATATATATATATGCAAGTCACACAATATGAAGGGCACCTAATCTACGAGTAAAAAGATATTGCTACCATGCGCGAGCACGTTGTTTACAAATAAAAGATGAAACGCATAAAAGATAAAGCACATAATATGAAGAGTGGTCCGACCGGTAAAAGCAAGAGAAAAAAAGAAAAAAAAACTATAAAATACTAATAAAAATGACAAAGACGTTACAAAGCTACTACGTAATCAACGGATACAGCCAATGTAGTGCGACTTGCTGAGCAAGGTTGAAAAAAGATGGACAGGGTGATACAGGTTACGCAGATAGGCAACTAAGTTTTCCTACGTTTTCGTTCAGACCAGATGCGACGGCGTTGAACTTATAGATGAGAAATGATTCACGGGCTTCTCTATCATAACTTGTGCGGAAACCAGATTCTAGTAATGTGACCTGTAGGTTTTCAAAAGAGTGGCCAGGGAGGTGCACGTATCTTGAAATGGGCAAGTGGGGCAAGGTGCTAGCATGACATTTATGGTTGTTAAAACGCAGTCTAAAAGGCCCTTCTGTTTGACCAATGTACTGTATTTCACATAGCGCACACTCTAACATGTATATCACGTTCTTAGAATCGCAGTCAAGATTGCCTTTAATTTTTAAGGAAAAGTTGGAACCAGTGCTGGTGACCTGTTGGCATGTGCGCATGTAGGGGCATACTTTGCATCGCGGTTTTTGGCAAGGATGGCACCCGATCGTGTCAGGACTGTCTGCTTTCGATGATGATGAGAGTATGTCTCGAATAGTTTTAGCTTTGCGATACACTGCTTTAGGTGGTTCGGTGAAAATGTTTCTTAAGCGTTCACTATGCATTAGAATATTGTGGTGCTTTCTCAGCACATTCGAAACACGCGGAACTGACGCAGAATGGGTAAGGACTAAGTTTGTCTGTGGTGAGGGAGTCGAGTTTTTAGCAGCGCACAATAGCGTTCAACGACTATGCATGTCGGCACGTTTTATTGCGTCATCACGTAATTGCGGCGGATATTTTTGTTTGACTAGAGCATCCTTTAGTGTTCTGCAATTTTTTTGAAACTCTGATTGCTCTGAGCAGATTCTTTTAAAGCGTAAGGCCTGACTGTAAGGGATGCTAGTTTTGCAATGTTTCACGTGGCTACTGTCAAAGTGCAAATACTGTTGCCGGTCTGTAGGCTTCCTGTATAGAGCAGTGGATAGCTTATCATTTACAATCGAAATGCTTACATCAAGAAAACTAAGAGTTGATGTAGAATAGGTATGAGAAAATGATATTGATGGATGGGCATCATTAAAGTCAGATATGAAGGAAAGCAACTCCTGTTCACCATGCGGCCAAATAAGGAAAATGTCATCAATGTAACGTTTATAATAAAAAGGTTTCAGCGCGCGGGTTTGCAAAAATTCACTTTCAAGCTGGCCCATGAATATATTGGCGTAGTTGGGTCCAATACGCGTACCCATTGACGTGCCGCTAACTTGGACATAGTGTTGCCCTTCAAATTGAAAGTTATTTAGCTCTAAAATGAGCCTGAGCAATACTGCTAATGTGTTGCTGTCGATAAATTTACCGGGTGATGCTGCTTCATAGGACCTGGCGACTGCCGCTATTCCATCTACATGCGGAATGTTGGTGTATAAAGACGCTACGTCTAGCGTGACCAAAAAGGAACCTTGAGGAACAATCAGATCAATTATACAAGAAACAATGTCGGTTGTGTCCTTTATGTAAGATGGAAGCGATGCTGGGGTACTACTGATCAGAGAATCGACATAGCTGGACAATTTTTCTGTGACAGTACCTATACCTGAAATAATGGGACGGCCGGGGTTGTTTATCTTGTGTATTTTAGGCAAAAGGTAAAAACGACCAGGAACAGGACTTAGGGGAATAAGAGAATGAATCGCATTGTCAGGCACCTTTTGGTTTTCCCGAAGCTCTAGCAAAGTGCTCTGGACTGGAGATTTAAATTGTTCAGTAGGGTCGTGATCCAGACGCTTGTAAAAACTCGTGTCTGCGAGCTGTCTTTGGGCCTCTGCTTCGTAATCAGACTTGTTCATTACGACAACAGCCCCACCTTTGTCCGCAGGCTTGAGGACGATGTCATTGCGACAGGACAAGGCATTTAATGCTTTCATTTCACTGGTGGTTAGGTTACGGCGAAACGGCGTTTGCTTTCGATACGACTGTAGTACGTCTCGTTGTACAGCTTTGATATACATATCTAAGCATCTGTCTCGTTGTGAGGGAGGTACCCAACGTTTTCCAGAAGGTAATGCGCTGGTGGAACCATTCGTATTTTGTCGGTCATGAAAAAACTCGCGCAAGCGTAAGTTGCGGGCAAAATTATCCAAGTCTTTTAGTAATTAAAATTCACTGTGCCCGCCTGTGGCAGGACAGAAATTAAGACCGCGGCACAGAACACTGCGCTCCTCAGCAGTTAGTACAATGTCCGAAATATTTACTAAATTGTTCTGCTCCTTGACGATATGTTTGTCAATGGAAGGTGACAAAAAAGTATCGGGGTAAGCTTGTACCGGATTCGTTAGCAAAGGGACGTAATTGCATGCATTGTTCTGACTAGGGCACCAAACACCGTCACGCGACATTTTCTTGACTTTCAATGCGTAAATTTCACGATGCTTTTTATATGCGAATGCCTCTAGTGCGGCGGATTCATCAGACGAGAGGCTTAAATTTGCTGACATTTGATTTTGTTGGTGCAAGATTTTTTTGCTTGAAGAACGATAATGATCAAGGGTAACTCGGGTGAGTTGTAGTGAAGCATTTATTAGTATGTCGTCCCACTTATCTATATTTTGCTGAGACATGTTAGATAGGGCTGGTTTCACAATGATACGTAGACCCTTAGGTGCAACAGACGCGGTTAAGTAAGTGTTCAAAGTATCTACATGTAGGTCGTTGCGAACACGTTTTTCTACAACTTTCCGTAACCTTAAAAATTCTTTCGAACAGAGGCAAGAAGTGTTTTTACCGGGTGACAAAGTCTGTAGTCAATCAGCAGGTCCCTGTCGCACGGTTTGGGTATGGCTGCGAAGCTTGTAGCGGTGACCACTGGCTGAGGGATCTGGAGGGTCCTTTGCTGAAGGCGAAGGTGCAATTGACGAACCTCTCGTAGCGGAGTCTGTCGGGCAACTTTTGGAAGCATCCTTGTTGCGATAGTCCTGCGTCACTCGCTCGTGGGGCGATGGTGGCTTCTGAGGGGAAGCACAACTTCTTGTTTGGCCAGTCACCAGTGCTGTGTCAGACGACTCGCGCACAACGGTAGGCCTCCTTGCGTGATGCTGAGGTGGATCGGTGGGCACACTGTCTAACCAGAAGTGCGACATTGCGCTGGATGGCTTGTAACAAATGTGCCGAATATGGCTCGCCATGAGCGAAACCCCTTCAAATTTAGGATGCAAGCCATCAGCGGCCAATACGCGGTGCGAAGGCAACCATTCGAAGCCATGATCCAGGAAAGATACCAGTCGAGAGCGGCGACACAAATTCTTTAGCAGAGCGTTGAAATAACACGCTTCACGGTTGAAGCAACGCACGAAAGTTTCACTGGGGTGCCATCGTCGGCGGTTTCTGGTCCTTGGTAGGATGAGGGTGGCGTAGATCGAGGTGACTTCGGGTCGTTCTTTGGCAATATGGTTGATAACCTTACAGTAGCTGTCGAAAGCTTTCTGTGCTGAGGCTCGAAGTAGGTCGTTGGTACCTACGTGTAGGACGATTCTAGTGGTGTTCCGAGGCACGAAATCTAATAGAGCTGGCACGTCAGTGATTAAGGCACCGCACTGGGACACAAATGCTGGAGTATCAGCCAGCGCTGGATCGAAGTACTGATGAATGTGCTTCGTCTGAGAGTCTCCTACGACGTCATAGATGGTACATTCTTTGGGTACCTCTAGTAAATGTGCTTCGACGTGGTCTGCTCCGGAGCCATTGTTTCAGTATACCAAAAGCAAAAGTGATGCTTGGTCCGGGAAAGATTATTCGTATAGGAAAGAAGACGCACGTACGAAGTTATTTTATTAACGTTTCGGCCGTGGGTCCAGCCTTCATCAGAATACATTTTATGGCACGAGTGCTGTTTATATACATGTGCATATCAGTAAGATACAAATGTGAAAACCAGCATGAAAGGCGATATATTGGCATATATATATATATATATATATATATATATATATATATATATATATATATATATATATATATATGCAAGTCACACAATATGAAGGGCACCTAATCTACGAGTAAAAAGATATTGCTACCATGCGCGAGCACGTTGTTTACAAATAAAAGATGAAACGCATAAAAGATAAAGCACATAACATGAAGAGTGGTCCGACCGGTAAAAGCAAGAGAAAAAAAGAAAAAAAACTATAAAATACTAATAAAAATGACAAAGACGTTACAAAGCTACTACGTAATCAACGGATACAGCCAATGTAGTGCGACTTGCTGAGCAAGGTTGAAAAAAGATGTACAGGGTGATACAGGTTACGCAGATAGGCAACTAAGTTTTCCTACGTTTTCTTTCAGACCAGATGCGACGGCGTTGAACTTATAGATGAGGAATGATTCACGGGCTTCTCTATCATAACTTGTGCGGAAACCAGATTCTAGTAATGTGACCTGTAGGTTTTCAAAAGAGTGGCCAGGGAGGTGCACGTGTCTTGAAATGGGCAAGTGGGGCAAGGTGCTAGCATGAGATTTATGGTTGTTAAAACGCAGTCTAAAAGGCCCTTCTGTTTGACCAATGTACTGTATTTCACATAGCACACACTCTATCATGTATATAACGTTCTTAGAATCGCAGTCAAGATTGCCTTCAATTTTTAAGGAAAAGTTGGAACCAGTGCTGGTGACCTGTTGGCATGTGCGCATGTAGGGGCATACTTTGCATCGCGGTTTTTGGCAAGGATGGCACCCGATCGTGTCAGGACTGTCTGCTTTCGATGATGATGAGAGTATGTCTCGAATAGTTTTAGCTTTGCGATAAGTTTTTCTTCTTTTTTTCTCTTGCTTTTACCGGTCGGACCACTCTTCATGTTATGTGCTTTATCTTTTATGCGTTTCATCTTTTATTTGTAAACAACGTGCTCGCGCATGGTAGCAATATCTTTTTACTCGTAGATTAGGTGCCCTTCATATTGTGTGACTTGCATATATATATATATATATATATATATATATATATATTTATATATATATATATGCCAATATATCGCCTTTCATGCCGGTTTTCACATTTGTATCTTACTGATATGCACATGCATATAAACAGCACTCGTGCCATAAAATGTATTCTGATGAAGGCCGGACCCACGGCCGAAACGTTAATAAAATAACTTCGTACGTGCGTCTTCTTTCCTATACGAATAATCTTTCGCGGACCAAGCATCACTTTTGTTTTAGTATATATATATATATATATATATATATATATATATAGATAGATAGATAAATATATATATATTGTAGTGGGGAACTCGCAAGGCACTGACTAGTGACCATCACTCTCGGAACGAGCTGTAGACGCTGGACTGCTCGAGCAGTCTAGCGTCTACAGTTCGTGCTATAGTGATATATATACAGCTCGTGCTCGTCATATATATATATATATATATATATATATAGATATATATATATATATATATATAGATATATATAAATATATATATATATATATATATATATATATATATATATATATATATATATATATATATATATATATATATATATTGTACCGAAGCATAGTGGCGCCAGCTCTGTGCCAGCGTGAAAGAAGATGTTGACGTCCGTGTGTGGCTCGTGCTTGCCGGGTTCCTGCCTGTACCAGCTTGTTGCGGCTAACGTTTCTGGAATAATAACCTGTGTTTTTACGCAACCTTGCTCGTTGCATTTGGTGGAAACGGGCTGGGTAACGTCCTGGAGCTCCGCAGCCGTAAGCAACCATCTCAGTCTACGATGACCGAGCGCGTCGATCCCCCACAAGGCTCTTCCACGCTGCCACCCGTCATGTGTTCTGGTGTACTTCGTCTGCGTGACCCACCAGTATACAACGGCACTGAAGATCAAGATGTCGAGGACTGGCTGGCAGAGTACGAGCATGCCAGCGCGATTAACAAGTGGGATGACCCTGCGAAGCTGATTCACGTCATCTTCTACTTGACGGATTTGGCCAACCTATGGTTCACCAACCACCAAGCCGACATCCCCACTTGGTCGGTTTTCAAAGAGGCCGTCACCTCGTTTTTCGGTCGTCCAGCCATGCGTAAGCTTCGCGCTGAACTGGGACTGCGGGGACGATTTCAGCGAAATGGTGAGAGCTTCACGAGCTACATTGAGGATGTGATCAGCCTCTGTAGGCGAGTTGATGCCAGGATGACGGAGGCTGACAGAATAAAGAACATAATGAAAGGCATTGATGACGACGCTTTTCATATGCTTGTAGCCAAAGACCCACAGACCGTCACGGCCTTGATTCAGTTATGTCAAAGTTTCGATGAGCTGCGCAAGCAACGAGTTTCTACACGTCGCGCTAATACGCAGACAGCTGATATTTCGGCCTTGGAGTGCAAAAGCAGTGGCTCCGGCTACAGCGTGTTAATGCCTCAAATTCAACAGTACATCCGGGAGGAAGTTGCTCGACAGCTCTCTCTTGTCGCCACCATCAACGAGACCCCCACAACACTGGACCACTCACTTCGCCGTGCTATTCAGACGCAAGTTGCCGAGGCTCTCCCTTCGCCCACATCCCCAATATCAGTGGCTGCACCGCTGACTTATGCAGAAGCCGTCCGCCGACCTTCTGTCCAACCGCCGCTCCCTTCATACAGTCCAGCCACCAACTACTACAGGTCACCAGTTTCAGTTTATCCGGTAAATCGGCTCATTCCACCACCTCGAGCACCTGTCAACTCTTGGCGTACTCAGGATAACCGGCCCGTATGCTACAACTGTGGTATTCCAGGACATGTCGCGCGCTACTGTCGTCGCCGTGGATTCTATTTTAATGATGTGCAGCATTCCGGCAACATACCTCGGCCATCAGAATCGCATGTGACACCTGATTCACATGACCCCCGCTCTCGTCGACCAGACTTCAGCCGACGTCAATCTCCTTCACCCCGTCTTCGGTCTCATTCCCCCATGCTTCGCCGTTCCAACCACGCCCAGGAGGAAAACTAACAGTCGCAGTTCCTGAGGCAAGAGCTGCGCCACCGACGAAATTTCCAAGGCCTCATCTATCGCCCCCTCACGAGATTGCCGTGTTTGTGGACGGTTTCGCCACAACTGCTCTTGTCGACACAGGTGCCGCTATTTGTATAATCAGTGAAGTGTTATGCCGGAAACTGAACAAAGTGACGACTCCACTGGTTGAAATTTCTTTACGCACGGCGAGTTCGTAACACGTCCAACCTTCTGCCACATGCACTGCTCGTGTTGTGATTCAAGGAGTGCTTTACATCGTTGAATTTGTCGTCCTTCCGCATGCGTCTCATGAAATCATCCTGGGATGGAACTTTCTTTCCGCTAATCATGCGGTTGTCGACTGCGCTCGTGCTCAACTCGTTTTGTTTCCATTCAGCACGACATTCATAGATCTCCCTCGCTCACCCAAAAAGGTGATCGTCGCCGCTGACGTCGTCATTTCTGCTTTTTAGGTCACCGCAGTATCTCTTTTGTGCAACTCCGTTTCCGATTCAACTGCCCTATTTATGCCGTCACAAAAATGCGCTCGTCGCCGGAACCTTGTCGTCCCGTTTGCCATCATAACACTTGCCGATGGCTCCAGTGCCGTGTACGTGTGCAATCCGTTCCCTTGTCCCGCTGCCTTATTGCATGGCGAATGCATTGGGAGTCTTGACACTTATGATGACATCTTTCCTTTCGATGCCCGTTCTGATACGACACCGATGTCCGTGGATGCTGTCACAGCTGGCACCGCGCCCTCACTACCTGACGAAGACGTTCTGTTGCGCAGCGTTGACACCGGCCTTACGCAAGACCAGCGCAATCAGCTCATTCAACTACTTGACCGTTTCCGTGCCTCCTTCGACCATGGACAACCTCCCTTGGGACGCACGTCAGTTGTCGCTCACCATATCGACACCGGTCATCATACTCCACTTCGTCAGCGCCCCTACCACGTCTCGCAGGCCGAACGTGACGTCATCAATCAACACGTCGACGAGATGCTGCAACGTGGTGTTATTCAGCACTCACACAGTCCTTGGGCTTCGCCAGTGGTCCTCGTGCGAAAAAAGGATGGCTCCATCAGGTTTTGCGTGGATTATCGTCGACTAAACAACATCACACGCAAGGATGTTTATCCCCTGCCACGCATTGATGACGCCTTGGATTGCCTTCAAGGTGCGGAGTTTTTCTCTTCACTGGATCTGCGCTCTGGATATTGGCAAGTACCAATGGCTGAACCAGACCGTCCAAAAACGGCGTTTGTGACCCCTGATGGCTTATATGAATTTAATTAAATGCCCTTCGGTCTTTGCAATGCGCCTGCGACTTTTGAAAGAATGATGGACAGTATCCTCAGGGGACTTAAATGGCACATCTGTCTTTGCTATTTAGACGACATAGTTGTATTCTCGGCGAATTTCGAAACTCATCTTTCCCGTCTGGAACAAGTTCTCCAGTGCCTTACGGCAGCCGGGTTGCAACATAACTTCAAGAAATGCCGTTTTGGCGCCCGCAAACTCACAATTCTCGGCCACGTCGTTTGAAAAGAAGGAATATCGCCAGATCCTGCCAAACTGCGTGCCGTTGCCGCGTACCCCAAGCCTACTACCCTAAAGGAGCTTCGTAGTTTCATAGGCTTGTGTTCCTATTTTCGGCGTTTCATTCGCAATTTTGCCTCTATAATTGCCCCTCTGACTCAGCTTCTCTCCCGTAGCACGGACCTCTCTGGCTTGAATTCCCACTGCGATGAGGCATTCACGGCGCTACGCCGGCTACTCATCTCTCCGCCAGTTCTCCGCCACTTCGATCCCAATGCACTCACTGAAATTCACACGGATGCAAGCGGTGTCGGCCTCGGTGCCATTCTCGCTCAACGCAAGGATGGCTGCGACGAGTACGTTGTCGCCTATGCCAGCCGTACGCTAACGAAGGCAGAGTCCAACTATTCCGTCACGGAAAAGGAGTGCTTGGCTATCATTTGGGCTATAGGAAAATTTCGCACCTACCTTTACGGACGCCAGTTTGATGTTGTCACAGATCACCATGCCTTATGCTGGTTAGCGTCCATGAAAGATCCTACTGGCCGCCTCGCTCGTTGGGCTTTACGCCTTCAGGAATACGATATCCGTGTTGTTTATCGCTCAGGACGCAGACATTCAGACGCCGATGCACTATCCCGTTCTCCACTGCCTCCTGACATTGCCTGCTTATCAACTGCCATTTGCGATTCGTCATCGTTGAGCATCACTGACATGCCATCCGAACAACGCAAGAATCCCTGGATCAATTCTTTGCTCGACGTCCTCTCTCACAGTTCGTCAGAAACGACTTCACGCTCCCTCTCTCGTCAAGCAAGACACTTTGCTGTCCGTGAAGGCTTGTTGTATCGCCGCAATTACGTGACGGATGGCCGTAGGTGGCTCCTTGTCATCCCTCGTCATTTGCGTTCGGACATCGGCGCTGCCTTTCACGATGACCCCCAGTGTGGCCACGCTGGAGTATTTAAGACTTACTCTCGCCTTCGTCTGAGATACTACTGGCGCGGCATGTATCGGCACGTTCGCCAGTTCGTTCGGTCATGCACCACGTGTCAACGACGCAAGACGCCTTCTCACAGCACTGCTGGCCCTTTGCAACCCTTAACCTGCCCAGCGAGACCATTCGACCGCGTCGGAATTGATATTTATGGTCCTCTACCCAAATCTCTTCGAGGCAACCGGTGGATTATCGTCGCCGTGGATCATTTAACACGCTACGCTGAAACATCTGCGCTGCCTGCTACCACTGCAAAAGACGTTGCGTCTTTTCTTCTTCACCATCTCATTTTGCGACACGGTGCACCTCGTGAATTACTCAGTGACCGTGGACGCGTGTTTCTCTCGAACGCCGTCGACGAGCTACTCAAGGCATGTCGCACTGTCCATAGGAAATCCTCGGTATACCATCCCCAAACCAATGGCATGACAGAACGCTTTAACCGTACCCTTGGAGATATGCTTGCCATGTACGCCTCTGACGACCACACTAATTGGGACCAAGTGCTCCCTTTCGTCACGTACGCGTACAACTCTGCGCCACAAACAACCACTGGCTTTTCTCCTTTCTTCCTTCTGTACGGACGTGAGCCATCATGCTCCATGGACACCATTCTCGCTTACAGGCCTGATGTTTCCGAAGCGACGCCTGCTTCCGAAGCAGCTGCTTATGCCGAAGAGTGTCGTCAACTCGCTCGCTCATTTACCGCACAAGACCAATGGCGCCAGAAAACTGACCACGATTCCTCTGCGTCTACTGTACACTATAACCCAGGAATGCTGGTTTGGCTCTGGGTCCCGTCTACCCCTCCCGGTCTTCCCCCGAAGCTTTCGTCGAAATACCATGGCCCCTACCGTGTGGTGCGGCAAACATCTCCTGTCAACTATGAAGTTGAGCCCATTAATCCACCCTCGGACCAACGCTGCCGTGGGCGTGAAACAGTACACGTATCACGCCTCAAACCGTGCTATGACCCCCTTGTTGTGTCCTTTCCCTAGGTCGCCAGGTTGGCTCCTTTCTGCGCGGGGAGTAATTGTACCGAAGCATAGTGGCGCCAGCTCTGTGCCAGCGTGAAAGAAGACGTTGACGTCCGTGTGTGGCTCGTGCTTGCTGGGTTCCTGCCTGTACCAGCTTGTTGCGGCTAACGTTTCTGGAATAATAACCTGTGTTTTTACGCAACCTTGCTCGTTGCAATATATATATATATATATATATATATATATATATATATATATATATATATATATATATATATATATATATATATATATTATAACGTTTGAGTTGAGACAGCGCTTATTCAGCTCAAGGGCTCAGCAGCGAACGGGCAGTCTGAGAGCGAGAGTGAACACACCCGATGATGAGTGTGGTGACACCCAGTGAAGATGAGGACAGAAACCCAGACGGATGATGATGATTATGATAATGCATAAATGAAAAGAAGCGCATGATGAATGCCCACACTAATTTCACCCACATCGAAGCGGCCAACATGGCCGTAGCAAGTCAATGTGACAGAGAACGTCACCTGTAAGTATTCGTGCGAGTCACGTGCACGATCTCTGTGGTGCGGTGACGGTGGTATTTTGGGAAGACAAGTAGGGTCACATGATAATTAATGGGCGAAGTCTGCTCGATAACTATGTAAGGCCTAATGAAGTGTGGCTAAAACTTGTCACACGGACCAGGTCTACGAATAAGTGTGAATAGGAGCACCTCGTCATCAGGTCGGAGGAATACAAGGCTATGGGATGCGTCATAAATGACTTTTCGATCTTGCTGTCGTGCTTCCGTGTTGATGCGAGCACGATCGCGACACCGGGCTAGTCTTGAAATGTTTTTCTCGCTGGAAGACGGAGGCGAGTTGACGTCACTGTTGAAAAAGGAAACGTCGAGGAAGAATGTAGGGGAACGTCCATAAACGAGGTAGAACGGCGAATATCCGGTGGTGTGCTGAACGGCCATGTTGTACGCAAAGGTGAGGAGTGGCAGAAGAGTATTTCAGTTCTTGTAGTCTGGACTGATGTAGACGGCTATCATATCAACAAGAGTACGGTGAAACCTCTCGGTGAGACCGTTGGTCTGAGGGTGGTAGCTTGAAGCTGTCTTGTGGGTTATTCCAGAGGCGCGCAATACATCATTTAGCACTTCTGACAGGAACATCCTTCCACGGTCACTCAGAAATATACGAGGGGCGCCATGGCGCAGAATGATGGCGTGCAGAACAACGTCGGCAACTTACGAAGCAGAGGCAATTGATACAGACGTTGTCTCCGCGTAGCGTGTGAAGTGGTCGACTGCGGTCACTATTCATCGTTTGTCAGTAGATGTTACGGGAAGAGGGCCGTAAAGGTCGATACCTACAACCTCAAATGGCGTTGTGGGGCACGGAATTGGCTGCAGAGGCCGGGCTGGTGCAGTTGTTCGGATTTTACGACGCTGGGATGGGACACAGAAACCGAAGTTGCGCGCGATGCTAGTAGAAATACCAAGCCAGTAGAAGCGACTTCAAATGCGGTCGCATGTTTTTTGAATATCAATATGTCCGGCAGTCAAGTCGTCATGGAAGGCTTTAAGCACGTCTAGTCGAAGAGACCGTGGTAGCACGGGAACTCAGCGTCGACCATATGGGTGGTAGATGTGACGGTACAGAACTCCATTCACCAGCTTAAATCGCAAGATTTGACGACGATGTCGTGCGTTAGGTGAATGGGAAGCTCCTGAGAGCTGGTCCATAATATGCCCACAGTACGAATCAGACAAATGGCAGGAGTGAAACGCGCGCTTGTCATCCGAGAATAGCTGCTCTATTAGGGCGAGCGCGGGCGCTGCAGTAGAAGTGATGGCCGAACTTTGACCGATGCTAAGCTGGGTATTTGGTAGCGGGCTGCGCGAAAGGGCGTCGGCGTCTTGGTGTTTTCTACCTGAATTGTAAATGATGTCGAAGTCATACTTCTGTAAACATAAAATCCACCAACCCAAGCGTCCAGACAAGTTCTTCATCGTGGAAAGCCAGCATAGGGCGTGGTGGTCCATAATGATCTTAAAATGACGGCCATGGAGATAGGGACGGAGCTTTTGCGCTGACCAGACCACAGCCAAGCACTCCTGCTCAGTTATGGCATAGATCTTCTCGTTCGCAGTTAGAACTCTATTGGTATATGCAACTACTCTCTCTTGTGAAGAGGTTCCACGTTGAACCAGAACAGGACCTCTACCACGGCCGCTAGCGTCCGTATGTAGGATGGTCGGTGTGGCCTCATCAAAGTGGCGCAGTAGAGGTTCGGACGTGAAGGCACACTTTAAAAGGTCGAATGCTGTTTGGCATTCTTCCGACCACAGAAACGGCACGTCGGAAGCAAGAAGCTGGTGTAACGGAGCCGCTATTGAGGCAAAGTTACGTATAAAAGGGCAAAATTAGGAGGCGAGACCAAGAAAACTTCGCAGCTCCTCCTGCCTTTCGGGGCGCGGAAAGCGAAGCACCGCAAAAATTTTGTCCGGATCCGGCCGAATTTCATTTTTGGTCCCGATGTGGCTCAAAACCTTGATAGCTTTTGTGCCGAAATGGCATTTTTTTGTGTTGAGTTGGAAACCAGTGGCGATAAGACACGCCGGAACGTCATCCAAACGTTGTAGCTGGTGAGGCAACGTTGACAAAAAATGACGATGTCGTCGAAGTAGCAGAGGCAGGTCTTCCATTGAGGCCACGCAGCACGGTATCGATCATGCACTCAAATGTAGTGTGCGCATCGCACAGCCCGAAAGCCATAACGTTGAATTCGTATAGCCCGTCGGGGGTTGCGAATGCCGTTTTCTCTTTATCCTCTTCGTGCATAGGAATTTGCCACTATCCGGAACGCAGGTTGAGGCTGGGAAAATATTTCGCGCCTTGTAGAGAATCAAGGGCGTCGTCAATCCGAGGCATTGGGTACAGATCTTGCGAGTGGTTTTGTTGAGCGCCCTATAATCGACGCAAAAGCGCACGGAGCCATCCTTCTTACGAACCAGAACCACAGGCGACCACCAAGGGCTAGATGAGGAGCGAATTACCTCTCGTTTGAGCATGTAAGCAACGTTTTCTTCGATAATTTTTCTCTCAGCAGGAGACATGCGGCAGGGCCGGCGGCGTACAACAGACGTTCCGACTGTGTGGTTCGATGTGTTGCAGTAGTAGTGCGTCCCAACGTCAAGGAGTAAACATCGAAGAAACTTGCGTGTTTCTTTAACAAAGCGAGTAGCTGTTGTATCTGGGAAGGCGTCAAGTCGCTAATGGCTGCAAAAAAGGCGGAAAAAGCAGGCTCATTACTAGGGCTGTCTTTGGAGGAGGTGTCATGAAGTGGCACGATGCACGCAGGCTCGCGATTCATCACGCAGGCCACCGTGGTGTTCTGAGTAAGTAGATTTTTTTCGGATGT
Source organism: Rhipicephalus microplus (assembly GCF_043290135.1). Taxonomy (NCBI): domain Eukaryota; kingdom Metazoa; phylum Arthropoda; class Arachnida; order Ixodida; family Ixodidae; genus Rhipicephalus; species Rhipicephalus microplus. The sequence goes on from NW_027464631.1 coordinate 1,050,191, forward strand.
TGTATTCATGGTGGTTACAAGTGCGGAACCATCGAGAAAATGAACTACTGCTGAAGCGAGAATGATGCCTTCACCGACGCAACTAAATAATGGTGAGACCAAGACGTCGAAACGGTCGGTGTCTTTGAGGTAATAGTTACAATTCGCTCTTGACCTGGTGGTAATTCGGTATCTTCCGCAGCTGTCAAACGAAGTGGTCTCTGGGGGTCGTTGTCGAGCGTGCAGTCCGTGTCAGTGGGGTGGATGACGCGTTGGCCACAGCAAATAGGTGCGGAAGCAGAAGAAAGACAATCCCACCTTAAAATAATTGGTGAGAGCAGTCAGTCAGGACGACGAACTGAATGTGGCGCCGGATACCATCAATAAAAACGCGGGCTGTACAGAAAGCGGAAGGGCGAATGGTATGCCCCTGGGCAGCAACCAACGTGGGTCCATCGTAAGGGGTCATCACGTTTTTCAGACGTTGGCCCAAATTAACACGCATAACAGAAAATGCTGCACCCGTGTCCACCAGAGCATCCACGTACACTCCTTCCACTACCACAGAAATCATGTTGCACGGGCCTGGTGGAGGTACATCAGTACTAATTTGGAATGCAGTTTTCCCCCCAGAAACTGCATCGCTTAGTTTTCCGAATGACTGGCTGTGGTGAATGAGGCAGGCCGAAGTGGGGAGGAAGAGCGGCGAAAGGGTGAAGGTGAACGGCGTCTGGAGTTCCAGCTGTTCCTAGGTGCACTCGAGGCGGGTGGAGAGGGAGACGGATGCGGAAGTGATGAATGGCGTTGACTTTGATAGTACGAAGTATCTCGTTCACGCATGTCGTAACCCCGACGCTCATTTTGCGGGCGCTTTCGGCAGAAATGAGATATGTGGCCGCGATAGCCGCAGTAATAGCCGACAGAACGGGACCAGTGCCAGGGTGGTGAAAAGAAGGCGTTAGGGGAACCTGGAGATTGCGCGCTCAGGTGGGCCGAAGAAGGGTCAGGTGGCATCGAACAGTAGTTGACCGGGGGAGCGCAGCAACTGACGTGTAGGTTGGTTGCGCCAATGTCCCATGTACGTTGCTCGGAGGCGCGGTAAAGGCTTGAGCGTAGGTTGATATGGGGCGAGAAACAGGTGATTGTACGAGATCAGGGCCGGTCAAGAATGCAAGTTCATCTCTAATGAGGTCACACAAAGGAACTCCTGATGACGGCGTTGAACGCGGTGAAGGAGGTATGAAGCCCAAAAACCGCAATTCTTCTCGTATAATGTCCCGGATTGATTGATTGATATGTGGGGTTTAACGTCCCAAAACCACTACATGATTATGAGAAACGCTGTAGTGGAGGGCTCCGGAAATTTAGACCACCTTTGGTTCTTTAACCTGCACCCAAATCTGAGCACACGGGCCTACAACATGTCCGCCTCCATCGGAAATGCAGCCGCCGCAGCCGGGATTCGAACCCGCGCCCTGAGGGTCAGCAGCCGAGGAGTACCTTAGCCACTAGACCACCGCGGCGGGGCTATAATGTCCCGGTTGAGGTCCCGCAGAGGGCCATGGGACGTGGAGTGGTGGTCGCCAATGTCCGGTTGGAAACGAACGGAGTCCAGCAAATCAAGGCGCTGGCATGTCGCGACAACGTCAGTGATGGTAGCTGGCCTTTGCGCAGTGAGGGCATTAAAAGAAACAGGTCCAATGCCTTTCAATATGTGGCGTACTTTGTCCGATTCTGGCATAGATGAATTTACACGCCTGCACAGTGAAGGGACATCTTCAATGTAGGAAGTGTGAGATTCGCCGGGATGTTGTCGGCGAGTATCAATGGTCCTCTTCGCGACGGCGGAACGAATGGCCGGTGTCCCAAAAACATGTCGCAGATGGTGCTGGAAGGTCGTCCAGTCAGGTAAGTCAATGAAGTGGTTGAAATACCATGTCTTCGCCACACCGGTCAAGCAGAAAGAGACGTAACTGAGCTTGGTGCTATTGTCCCAGTGATTAGCAACAATCACGCAGCTGTAATCAAGCCGGTCCCCACGTCTTGCCCGCAAAGACCGACGAAGAGAGGGGGATCACGCTGGTGGCTGTTTACGTAAACAGGAGGCGCGGTTGAAGGCGGCGGTGGAGAGATGGCAGCAGGGATGGCAGCAGCGCCGGCAGGCTCGTTCTGTGACATGTAGACAGACTGTGGGGGCAATCGGTCGCCTGAACGCAGCTCCAGGGAGTCGAGCAAAGTGGGAGAGGACTGAGGACCGAAAATCCACCGCCACCACGTATGATGTCTGGATTGAGATAGTGTTTATGCAGCTTAAGTGCTCCGCAGCAAACGGGCAGTCTGAGAGTGAGCGTGCACACACCCGATGATGATTGTAGTGACACCCAGTGAAGATGAGGACAGAGACCCAGACGGATGATGATATTTGTGTTAATGCATATATGAAAAGCGCATGATGATTGCTCACAATATATATATATATATATATGCGACGCTTCCCGGGTGAATGGGGGAAAGGAAGATGGGGAAGACGAAAGATCAGAATAAGCAGGTGTTCTGACTGACGCCTTGTCTGATCCGTTACAGTGAGTCGACGAGATCTACCACAGCAACATCATAGGCCCAACAAAGAAGATGATCAGCCTGCCGAAATACACCAGAGCTGAAGAAGACGCCCTTGTTGACAAGTGGTTGCACCTCTTCGAAACAAAGGCAAGGAACTTCAGCTGGTCCAAACGAGATCGCATCGACAGCATCAGCGAGAAACTGGAAGGCGAGGTATTCCGCTGGTACCTCACCGAGATTTTCGACGCAGAAGATACGTGTGAAGGCATCAAAACAAGAATGATAGCACAATTTTCTGCACCTCTCAGCGACCCCTACCGCCAATTCATACACTGCAGGCTCAAAAGCCAACAGCGCATCAGGCACTACTATGAAGAGGAGACGCTCCCTGGTCGCCTCGCAGACTTGAAAGATGTTCAAATAGTATCAAGATTGACCAACGGTGTACCTAAGGAGATTGAAAGGCGCCTCGCTGGATTGACGCTCACCACCCCGGCCAGTGGCTTGCTGCTGCGCTTCAAGCGGGGGGCTCTGTCCACAGAGATGCTTCCCAACACTCGTCAAAGCAGCAGCTCATCCATCGAGAGTCTCATTCGATGCGACCTGAGAATCTGACAACTATGAAAACGAAACGGGCGGCCCAAAGCTTAATTGATACGTTTTGGTGCACTTGTGAACGGACACATGGTGAATGCAACTCTGGATACAGGAGCGACTATTACCTGTATCAATAAAGTTGTGTTAAAAAACTCAAGCTGCAATTGCTCAAGAATCTATGCATTAGTGTTCAACAAGTCACCTCAACCACAAAAACTTTGAGCCGCGTACAGATACATTTGGAAATCGGGAAGATAAAGCGGGCAGTCCAAGCACACGTTCTACCAGGCATGAAGACTGAATTCTTGCTAGGCCTGAACAATGCCTCCTTTTTCAACCTGTCAGTGGACTTTAGCATGATGACTTCGCTTCAAGACAACAAAGCTCTGCAGAATTCCTTTCAAACTAAAAAGTGTGTCTTCAGTGCCGATACAAACCCACTCCAAGACGTTGATGTCACGCACCTTCCACCATCGTAACAAGCTGCTTTGATAGAGGCGCTTCACAGTTACGAGGACATTTTCTCAAAGTATCAGATGGATTTCAGATGTATCGCGGATGAACGACACTGTTTTGCTCTCAGCAACAACGTCCCCATCCAAAGACCACCGTATCGATGCTCCTCGGCAGACAAAGAAGAAATTGTCAGGCAAGTGGACTTACTTCTCTAGCAAGGTGTAGTGCGTCCATCTTTTTCCCCATGCGCGGCTCCCGTCATTCTTGCAGAGAAAAAGGTGAAGGACGCGCACGTTTATGCATTAATTACCCAAAGCTTAACTCCCCTTCCAAAAATCCTATATATGGACTTATATAAAAATCCTCATATATAAAATCCTCATATATAAGAGGTCCGTGGTTCCAATCCCGCTGCCGTGCAGTTCCCAACCGAAAAAAAAAATCCGCGTGTTGATGGAACTGCATTAAGAGGCCTGGGGTGCGGCCTCACCGGTAACCACCGCCGAAAACGCACTCCCTCACCAGAGAAGGATTGGCCACCCTGGTGCAGTATCTGACCACTACCTGCCACATGCATACGTCAAATAACTCACGGCCCTCAGTCCCCAGCAGCTGCGAAGCAACTGACCATGGCGGCGGTCAGGGGCCGAATTCACAAAGCTTTCTCTTTGGCTACGCATTTTTTTAGCCTAAAATTCTCTTATCTGGAGGGATTACTATAGCGCGGGTATGAATTTAACTTATTCGGCACTTAAGAGGGCAAGGAGGACACACGATAGCCGATGAAACGACAAGGAAGGAAAGAAGTGTGTGCCGATAATATCAAGGTAGCACGCAAAGCGTCTAGCATCGAGAGTATACGATGATTGCCAATGATTTGCTGCATCTAAGTTTCAGTTCCGCGATCGTCTGCTACAGCGCTTACGGGATGCCGCGTACATTGTAATAGACGCTTTGGTGGGCTGTGCAAAGCCAAGCACTCGCCTTTAATCAACGACTGTAGCTAAAAAAATAATTGCTCGATGGCCTTAAGCCACCGAGCAATCCATGCACTATCTCGCCAAGTACAAGTAAACAACACTCCAGGTGCACCACATAAATGAGACCACACATAAATCGATGCATGCAATGTTTGAAAATGTGCTTCTAATGTCTTCCCCTATGTAACGCGACCAGTTAGCTTACATTTCATTGAAGCTGTGCTGCTACTTAACTA
>NW_027464631.1:2155000-2170000 GCF_043290135.1 Rhipicephalus microplus
TTTATTACCGCAGCAATACTGCATGATACAAGCGTGCATTGTTATCGGGCATTACAACACATTATTACCAACGTGGCTTCGCCGTCTAAAGACAGCCAACCATTGCAAAAGCCACACATGTTACTGCGCGTATTCCCTCACGACTGCGTAGTAGTTGCATAAAGTTCTAAAACATTTTACACACATAATATTGAGAAGCACGGTTTGCTGGGTGAGTTAGTAATTCATCTTAACTTAGTTGAGCGAAAAACTTTGAAGTGCAAAAGGAAGGCACCTGGACACAGCGCACACTAACAACTGAAACTTTATTAGAGAAAACAGACAAATGTATGTGGTTACGAGAACACGTGAGGTGGAAAAAATGATTAGATGAGCAGACATCTAATCATTTTCTTTCACCATCTGGACATCGTGAGGTGTATGGCACTGCGCTGTCATGTGGGAAGTATTATTTAGAATTCAATAATACAATTGTAGATCACAAAGCTTCTCTAAAGGTTTGAGAAGGGTAAGAGCGCACTGAGTACGAATACACAAATAAGGGTCACACACACACACACACACACACACGCACACACACACACACACACACACACACACAGGGCTACTATCTACAGGTTATTTTTGTAATCACAAAACTTCTTACAGGGCACAACGGTCAGCACAACTCCTGCGCAGAAGTAACCGCTACATTACTACGCATCATAACGGACAGCAAGTAAATCAAATTCTTTCTGTGACCCTTCTTTGTGTATTCGTATTCAGTGCGCTCTTACCCTTCTTAAACATGGAATACCAACATGCCCACCTTTCCACCTTGGTGAACTTCGCTAAAGGGACAACCATTCTCTAGCCCATCATCACATTGTAGATAGTGTGGCTGCGCGCCCTTTTTTGATGATACGGTAGTTAAAGCTAGATTCAGTGACACGGTAGCGCGGAGAATCGAAGAGGCGTATTTCATAAACAAAGCTGGTGATTCATGTGTCGCGTAACTCTCGGTTATGTTGCTTGCTACTGAGGTAGCTTTTCTGGAAGCGCATCAGTTATACAATCTGTCTGCTCATCTAATCGTTTTTTTTCAGCGCACGTGTTCTCGTAACTGCATACATATGTCTGTTTCTCCAACAAAGCTTCAGTTGTCTGTTTGCGCTGTGTCCAGGTGTCTTCCTTGTGTATCTCTTTTTTTTTCGCGCAACTCAGTAATGACATAATATTGTTCGTGCTTGAAACTGTTCTACCTCTTTTTTACACAAAATCCAGTCATGTGCGAAACCTTCATTGGGACACTTTCAACATTCTCAAGTACACAGTACTGTTCCACAATTAAAATTGTTCAAGTAGCATCATGCAATAAAGGGTGCACATCAAGTGATTGAATTACGCACAAGAAACAGGATCGATACTGCTATCGCGTTCAACTATGATGATCATCATCATCATCATCAGCCTGACTACGTCCACTGCAGGACAAAGGCCTCTCCCATGTTCCGCCAGTTAACCCGGTCCTGTGCTTCCTGCTGCCAATTTATACCCGCAAACTTCTTAATCTCATCTGCCCACCTAACCCTCTGTCTCCCCCTAACCCGCTTCCCTTCTCTGGGAATCCAGCCAGTTACCCTTAATGACCAGCGGTTATCCTGTCTACGCGCTACATGCCCGGCCCATGTCCATTTCTTCTTCTTGATTTCAGCTATGATATCCTTAATCCCCGTTTGTTCCCTAATCCACTCTGCTCTCTCCTTGTCTCTTAAGGTTACACCTACCATTTTTCTTTCCATTGCTCGCTGCGTCGTCCTCAATTTAAGCTGAACCCTCTTTGTAAGTCTCCAGGTTTCTGCTCCGTAGCTAAGTACCGGCAAGATACAGCTGTTATATACCTTCCTCTTGAGGGGTAGTGGCAATCTACCTGTCATGATTTGAGAGTGCTTGCCGAATGTGCTCCACCCCATTCTTATTCTTCTAGTTATTTCTATCTCGTGGTTCGGCTCTGCGGTTATTACCTGCCCTAAGTAGACATAGTCTTTTACAACTTCAAGTGCACTATTACCTATCTCGAAGCGCTGCTCCTTGCCGAGGTTGTTGTACATCACTTTCATTTTCTGCAGATTAATTTTAAGACCCACCCTTCTGCTCTCCATGTCTAACTCCGTAATCATGAGTTGCAATTCGTCCCCCGAGTTACTCAGCAATGCAATGTCATCGGCGAAGCGCAGGTTACTAAGGTATTCTTCATTGACTCTTATCCCTAACTGTTCCCATTCTAGGCTTCTGAAAACCTCCTGTAAGCACGCGGTAAATAGCATTGGGGAAATTGTGTCCCCCTGCCTTACACCCTTCTTGATTGGTATTCTGTTGCTTTCTTTATGAAGCACTATGGTAGCAGTTGATCCCCTGTAGATTTCTTCCAGAATGTTTATACATACTTCATCTACGCCCTGATTCCGCAGTGTTTGCATGACGGTTGATATTTCTACTGAATCAAACGCCTTCTCGTAATCTATGAAGGCTATGTATCGTGGTTGGTTAAACTCTGAGCATTTCTCTATTACCTGATTGATAGTATGAATGTGGTCAATTGTTGAGTAGCCTGTTCGAAATCCTGCTTGTTCCTTTGGTTGATTGAATTCTAATGTTTTCTTTACTCTGTTAGCAGTTACCTTTGTAAATAGCTTGTATACTACAGAGAGCAAGCTGATCGGCCTGTAATTCTTCAAGTCCTTGTCATCTCCTTTCTTATGTATTACGATGAAGTTAGCGTTCTTCCAAGACTCTGGTACTCTTCCCGTCCGAAGACACCTCGTAAACAGGGTGGCTAGTTTTTCTAACACAATCTGTCCTCCATCTTTCAGCAGATCTGATGTTACCTGATCCTCACCAGCAGCTTTGCCCCTTTGCATGCCCTCCAAAGCTTTTCTGACTTCTTCTATCATTACTGGTGGGGTGTAATCTGGGTTACTGCTAGTTCTTATAGTATTAAGGTCATGGTTGTCTCGGCTACTGTACAGATCTCTGTAAAACTCCTCCGCTATTTTAACTATCCTATCCATATTGGTAGTTATTTTGCCTTCTTTGTCCCTTAGTGCATACATCCGACTTTTCCCTATCCGAAGTTTCCTCTTCAATGCTTTGACACTTCCTCCGTTTTTCAGAGCGTGTTCAATTCTCTCCACGTTATACCTTCTTACATCGCATACCTTACGTCTATTAATCAACTTCGAAAGCTCTGCCAGTTTTATTTTGTCTGTTGTACTTGACACTTTCACGATTTGACGCTTCCTAATTAGGTTCTTTGTTTCCTGGGAAAGCTTGCCAGTGTCCTGTCTAACTACCCTGCCTCCAACTTCCACTGCACACTCCGTAATGATCCTCGTCAGATTATCATTCATTGTATCTACGCTAAGGTTGCTTTCCTCACTAAGAGCCGAGTACCTGTTCTGCAGCGACACTCTGAATTCCTGTACTTTCCCTCTCAGTGCTAGCTGATTAATTGGCTTCTTGCGTATCAGTTTCTCTCGTTCCTTCTTCAAGTCTAGGCGAATTTGAGACCGTACCAAACTATGATAAACGGAGCTTAATGGTCCACCAGTTTTTTTTCATACAGTAGCAAACCTTAATGCATCAGACCAGGTTATTTGTCGGCTTGCGTAAAACTATCTACAGTGCTGACGCATTAAAACGTGACGTCACATTATTTTGTGTAACTATGTAAGCGGGTATGCGCAGTTCCTCAAGATAACAACGCAATGTTGGGACATCAGTAACGATAATGTCGCCTGTGACGTACGCATTCCAGCCAAATTTACACTTATATCACCTGGATTGCAGATGGTGGCAACAAAATTATGGGCTATTCTCAAGTTTTTCCGTTTGGATCCGCGATAATGCACCCTGCTTTGAGGAATAAAACTAGCAAAAACATTTTCACTGTGTGTCCTTATCAAAATACACGTATATAGAAAAACAAGGGGAACGTTGATTTGATTAATATGTGGGGTTTAACGTCCCAAAACCACTATATGATTATGAGAGACGCCGTAGTGGAGGGCTCCGGAAATTTAGACCACCTGGGGTTCTTTAACGTGCACCCAAGTCTGAGCAAACGGGCCTACAACATTTCCGCCTCCGTCGGAAATGCAGCCGCCACAGCCGGGATTCGAACCCGCGCCCTGCGGGTCAGCAGCCGAGTACCTTAGCCACTAGACCACCGCGGTGGGGCAACAAGGGTAACGTAGACGAAGAAAGACGAATTCAAACGCGGGCTCATAAATCTTATGACACCCTTGAAGTTGGAGATATTCAACTGTTTTCTATTTGTAATTGCGCAAGTTGTAATTTATCCTTGGTAAATCTTCAAGCGTTAAAATGAGAAAAAAATACAACACAAGTATATTTGCATCAATATATTTATGAAAAGTACAATAGCACGAAACCCATATTTTCCTGGCGTAGAATTTTCGATTAATTAGAGCACTGTCTGGATCAAGTGAAAAAAAAGAAAGTGTTGTCGTATCGCTTAAACAAAACAGCCTAATGACGTAACCACGATTACTATGAAGTTATTTACTCAGCAAGCATGCGGTGCGCTGTCTTATAAGTTATCGTAATATTTATGAACAACTTGCGAAGGTAATAAAAATGATGAACTTACCTTAACATTTAACCGACACTTGTCGTTCAAGGAGCCTGTTAATCCTGATAACATATTCACACCTTAAAGCCACCACGTCTATTCGTACTTCCTAAGGAAGAATTTTCGAAAGAACGCTTGCCCGCGAGCATGGGTGTCCATTTTTTTTCGCACGAAAAGTTGGCGATCGCCAATCCAGCGGCGTACACACGCACACGAAAACACTTCCACGCCCGTCCACAATTTCGCCACGTACAGCGAAGTAGATTCCTGAAAGCTGCGTGATTATCTTGTGTAACTTAGAGCAGTAGTTGAACACAAAATAAGAGCAAGAGGAATGAAAATTGACAAACTCGATCAGCACTGCACCCGTGACTCCGGCGAGCAAAAAAGCAACAATGGCGTGGATGGATACAGCGCATGCAGGCTTGGCAATGAACATTACAATGAACATTACATTACTCCTTGAGATCAATTATTTACGCACTTTTACAAGAACTGAATTTTCCTGAACTCACTGGCGATTGACGTTTCATTTTTTAACAATTATTGACGCAATATTATTACCATACGACGGAATGTTTGCGCAAACTATTTTCTTTGTCGTTACTTGAAATGGACCGTGGCACTCTCTCTTTCCTGCTGTGCCGAGAGATTGGTGTAGGCCTCGGCAGGGCTGCACGGCGCCTATTCGTGCTTCTTCGAACAACGTTCTTGGAATTTTCCACCCCTCTGATGGGCGCCCTTTTTTCTATTTTTTACTGTGCACACCCCTTGCAACCTTGCACTCAAGCGAGTTTTTTCGGACAATGGACTTCAACTTCCTCCCGCGGGCCCAGAAAGCTGCACGTGCAAGACCTTCGAGACAGGCATTCCCTGGAGCCGAAATCACTGCTTCGTGTGCGTTGGCTACCAAGACGCGTTTCAGCCAGATTTTCATCTTATTTCTCAAGCATTTATAATGATAATAATATTCAATCAACCAATAATTCAATAATTTTTAACCTATGCAGGAACAACCATAAGGTCTTTCGTGCTGGCGCGCGCAAAAATAAAACAAAAATGAACAATACAATACAGACTGTCCACACAAAAGCAAATCAATAGAAAGAGCAAAAACGAGCAATCGAAAAGAAATCAACGCACAATGGGAACAACAAATAAAAAAGTAGATAGTCATGGAATGGGACTGAAAAATAGTGTGGAATATACACAACCGTGCAGAAGGCTTCCTGAAAAACGGAAAAGGGAAGAATTTGGAATGTGCAAATCTACGTTAGGACAGGGCAGCCCTCACTAACAAAAAATGACTGTAGACTATGAAAAACATAACGCATAAAGAAAGTTAACGTTACAAAGACTTGGTATTCTGTAAAGGATAGAGTGTTGAAAGAAGCTGGCAGGTATATGCAATGGTCGATTCTCTTCGGATAACTTACGCGGAGTTTGAAAATTACTACAACCGAGAAGGGCAGAATATCTCACCCTGAACAAGCTTGTAAAGAAATAACAGCTCAGCGCGATTTTGTCGGCTCTTAAGTGATGACAAATATAATATTCTAGCAGTGTTGAAAGGATTTTAGTGAAACGATGGGGCTAAATGCTTATGAAAATTTTCTGGACTAACTCAGTGACGCTACTGCTGGATTTAGCAAGGCAATTCCAAATCAGATATGTATATGTACTCAAGTTGAGCACGACAGATCGCGGTGTACAATTTGTAGAAGGCTGTAGGAGAACCGGATTCTCGAGAGATGTTGTGCCAACAGAGAGAGAACGAAGGCCTCGCATGGCAGCACATTTAATGCACGTAGGAAAAATTCAGCATGCTATCAAAAAGACCACCAAGATTGCTGATCTCATAAAACTCACAGAACGACACAGTATTGACAGCATATGGAATTAAAACGTTGGATGTTTTGCGAGATACAACAACAACAACAACAATAATAATAGTAATAATAATAATATAATAATAACATAATAATATTAATAATACGCTCATATAATTCTGACATGACCGAAAATATCTGGCCACATTGAATGAAATGCTAGTGTCCGGGTGCCCACGAATCTCTATACGTGAGTGTGTAATTGCGCAGTTTGGTGGTTATGTACCGGCATACATATCTTATAGTTGAATGCACCACAATGTTGGTGTTGAAAGCTTATGTTCACAAGCAGTCAGTTTTAACCGTTACGCGCCTGCACAGCAAGGGGCTGTTTACATTGTGTAGAGTTTGGCTTTGGCAAACGCGGACAAATGCAAGAGGACGCAGGTTAGCAAACATCGCCTACAACTATGCCTTACTCTCCTGAACGACGGCAGCCCCACTTTTCTTCGAGGAATGACATACGGCAGCTGTCTCGACCGCCTTTGTCTCCAACTCCCTCGCGAGAGACGTCAAGTGGTTTTCAGATGTTCAGACACGAGGAAGTGATCACATTCCAATCTACCTTAACACCAAAGGCTTGTCTAGTTATTGTCCACGGACGACCATTCGAGCACTCCAATGGCCCAACTTCAAATCTGACATGAAAGAAGCTTGCAGCGATGACCTACGATCTGGGTTAGAGGAAACAATTAAGAGCACAATGCAAAACGCCACTCGCATGGTGACAATATCTTCCACACGAAACGACTTTGATGTAGAGTTGGAACGACTCCGAGCGCTGCGATGCCGGGCAGAGCGTCGGTATCGGCGTACAAAATCAATTCACGATCTTAGGGCAGCCAGAAGGATGCAAAAGAAGATCCGGCGTCGCATGGATAGATTAGCGTCGGAACGATGGACAACGTTTTGCCAGTCACTAGACCCTCGCAAGCCACTCTCACACATTTGGAAAACGGTGCAAGGTCTGCGTCACCCTACGGAACAGCGGTTTCTATTCAAAGTGCTATTTCAAAGGAGGCAAGACATCGATGTCGCAGAAGATTTCTGTGCGCAGATCGCCAACCAAGCCACTCGTCCAGATTCTCCAGTGAGAGGTGACGTCCCCCGTTCCCGTGACTACCACATGGACCTCCTTTTTACATAGGAGGAGCTCGAGGCGGCACTAGCTCTCTGCAGGCGTTCAAATTCTCCGGGCCCAGATGGTATTCCGTACCGAGCCTTGTGCAACCTTGGGGAAGGTGCAAGGAGAGAACTGTTGAGCCTCTACAACATCTCGTGGCAAGATGGCAATGTTCCTGATGACTGGAAAGTAAGCCGCTTGTTACCCATCTTGAAGCAGGGCAAATCCCCACACGAACTCACTGCATACCGCCCAATAGCACTGGCTAGCTGCGTAGCGAAGATAATGAAACGGATGATACTAGGCCGCCTGGAGCGGTATCTTAAATACTACGAGATTTATCCGAATTCAATGACTGGTTTCCGAGGCGACCGCTCTTCTATTGACAATGTCGTTGATCTAGTTTTGTACGTTCAGCACGAAAGATCCCGTAAGCGACTATCTGCAGCTTTGTTTCTAGATGTGAAAGGCGCTTATAATAGTGTACTATATGAAGCCATTTTGAGTGCTCTTGCGGTGGTTGGCCTTAGTGGTCGAGTCTTTCGGTGGATTTCGAGTTACCTGGCTGCAAGATAATTCTTTGTGTTAACAGAAGATGGCCCAACTACGTGATGCCATACTTCCAGGGGTGTTCTTCAAGGCGATTTTCAACGACTCAAGGGTTGCCCTACAATCTGTGCTCTCAGCACTGCGTCGCGGGCCATACGAACAGCTTGTTTTCGAAATTCGATGCCTTCTCCACACTTCACACGAGAAAGTGCATCATGTGACGCTTCCAGAGCGGCCAAGTCACTGCGGCATCATAGGGAACGAACATGCCGATACTGCCGCTCGGGCAGCCATTGAAGGAACACGAGAAGAAGCCATACTACTTTCGAAGACCGATGCTGCCAGTAATATTCGACGACTTGCGCGTCAAATCACGTTTTCACTATGGTGCCCACCAAGCATCGATACGAATCATCAACACCACCTGTTCTCTTTAATGGCTCTCCACATGCTCACTGGACTCGACCGAAGAGAAGCCACCCTTCTTCATCGCTTATGGCTAGGAGTGGCATTTACAAAATCTTATTTCTTTGTCATAGGAATGGCCGACAACGCTCACTGCGATGCCTGTCATTGCGAAGAGACGCTACACCACATTCTCTGTGACTGTCTGTTGTATGAAATCCAGAGACAGTCAATGGCGTCTGCTTTTGCGCGCATCGACAACAGCCAAATGTCTGTGGACACTATTCTGTCAAGTGCCCGAGAGAAGACATTGCAACAGAAGGCGACGAAATATTTTTTGAAATTCCTACGCGACACCGACTTGAACAACCGACTGTAACAGCAATGTCACACACCGCGAAAGAGAAGACTGGATCATGAATGAGTGTGCGCGTGTGTGGTGCCGTAAGTGCTGTTTCTAGAACTCTTCCCTCTCTGCTCTCTTTCATCTCTCCCAACCCTCTCCCAAGCGCAGGGTAGCAAACCGGCTGCCTATAGGATGGTTAACCTCCCTGCCTTTCTTGTCCCTCTATTTCCCTTCCTTCCTTCCTTCCTTGGCTTAGGCATCACGCCAGCCCGCAAAAATGTGTCACACTAATCGTATTCGCAAGACAATGTTTAAGCCAATCCTCATGATGGCACGTGCGCATTAGTGACCTCGACCAAGTAATGACACACCCACACAAAATAGAAGTTTTGTGAATTCAGCAGCCTACGGTAAATGCTGCTATAAAGCTTCAGCATTGCAATACATGGTCCTTTAAATGTGTATCACGTGTGAGTCAGTAGCACCTTTCTTAACGTACTTGTGTATGACGTGAAATTGATTTGACGCTTGCAAACATTACACCAATTATTTGTTTACTAGTGCAATCATAAATTTTTCGATAAATTTACTATGTGCACATCCAAGAACATTATACGTAGCCAAAAGAAACGCAAGATGTATTTTTGCAATAATTTAGTACAACTGCCATCTCAAATGTAATCATAATAGTTCCTGCAAGTTGCATTCTATAGGTTGATTTTGTTTTTTGAAATACTCCCTCAAACATTGCACTGCGCATGCAACTATGGTAGGTGGCCGCTGAAAGCAATCGCGAATGAGGGGTCAACAGGTATAATTGAAATCTTGTTATAGGAAGAGAGCATATAGCACTCAAATCTTTCAAATAATCAGCAATTTTGTTCAGTTATGTGGAAGCTAGAAAGGCATAGGAATTACTACTTCTTGCTGTACCTCAAAACAATGAAATACTGTGAACAATATAAGTTGCATGCATTTCTTTTTACATAATACTATATAGGATTGTTCTATATTTATCGCGAGGTTCGGGAGCTTCATTACGTTTTGTGACCTGACACGATTCCTTCCTTGTAAAACGTGTCTGCTCTCGTATGCATTATTTACGTCGTATTAATTGCAACTTAATGTTTCAAACCTAAATGACATGCAAAATTCACATGTTAAATTACACAAATGCATGCATAGTTGCAACTATCACGTACACAAGGCTGACCTGAAATGTTGGTTTTTTTTGCATGGCAGAAACATATGTGGGGTTTAACGGCCCGAAACCACTCTGTGATTTGGAGAGACGCCGTAGTGGAGGGCTCCGGAAATTTTGACCACCTGGGGTTCTTTAACGTGCACCTAAATCTGCATGGCAGAAACAACATATAATTAATACTCTTATTGTTGTAGAAAATAAGCAGGTCACCTTTGTGTACAAATTGTTATATATTAAATTTCGCATAAAAGTGTGATCATGGTATTAAATATAGACGTGGTTCATTTCATATAAGGGAGCATTTTCATTTATAAGGGTCCACTTGATATGTTATATATGGTGTGGCCGTGCCTTATATAAGGCTGGATTTGACTCTTCATATGGGCCAACCGCGTCATATGTGGCTGTATAAAACCCCATACATGAACCGACTCCACCAGATATACATCAATATATGGTAAATAGAAGCCACATATGCTTACATATTTGCTTATATGTGGCCACATATCCACAACTAGAGACTCTCAAATAGAAACTCATCAACTCAAAACTGCAACTAGAAACTCCACAACTAGAAACTTCACAACTAGGAACTTCACAACTACAAACTCAACAACTAGAAACTCCACAAATAAAACCTCCACTACTAGTAACTCGACAACTTCAGACTCCAAAACTTGAAACTCCACAACTAGAAACTCCACAACTGAAAACTGCAACTAGAAACTCCACAACTAGAAAGTTCACAACTAGAAACTTCACAACTACAAACTCAACAACTTGTAACTCCACAACTAAAAACTCCACATCTAGAAACTCCACAACTTGAGACTCTGCAACTTGAAACTCCACAACTAGAAACTCCGCAACTAGAAACTCCACAACTAGAAACTCAACAACTAGAAACTCCACAACTAAAAACTCCACAACTGGAAACTCCAAAACTTGAGACTCCAAAACTTGAGACTCCGCAACTTGACACTCCACAACTAGAAACTCCTCTATTAAAAGCTCCGCAACAAGAAACTCCGCAACTAGAAACTCCACAAGTAGAAACTCCACAACTAGATACTCCACAACTGGAAACTGCACAACTAGAAACTTCACAACTAGAGACTCCGCAACTAGGAACTCCACAACTGGAAACTCCACAACTAGATACTCCACAACTGGAAACTCCACAACTAGAAACTCCACAACTAGACTCCACAACTTGAAACTCCACAACTAGAGACTCCGAAACTAGAAACTCCACAACTAGAGACTCCGCAACTCCACAACTAGAAACTCCACAACTGGAAACTCCACAACTAGATACTCCGCAACTAGAAACTCCACAACTAGAGACTCCACAACTTGAAACTCCACAACTTTAAACTCCACAACTTGAGACTCCACAACTAGAAACTCCACAACTTGAAACTCCACAATTAGAAACTCCACAACCAGAAACTCCACAACTAGAAACTCCACAACTAAAAACTCCACATCTGGAAACTCCACAACTAGAAACTCCACAGCTAGAAACTCCACAACTAGAGACTCCGCAACTAGAAACTCCACAACCAGAGAATCTGTGACTAGAAACTCCGCAGCTAGAAACTCCACAAATAGAAACTCCGCAACTAGAAACTCCGCAGCTAGAAACTACACAACTAGAGACTCCACAACTAGAAACTCCACAACTAGAAACTCCACAACTAGAAACTCCACAACTAGGAACTCCACAACTTGAAACCTCACAACCTTAAGTTACGCAACTAGAAAATCCACAGCTAGAGATTCCGCAACTAGAAACTCCACAACTAGAAACTCCGCAACTCAAAACTCCTCAACTCGAAACTCCAAAACTCGAAACTCCACAACACGAAACTCCACAACTGGAAACTCCACAACTAGACACTCCACAACTGAAAACTCTTCAACTAGAAACTCCTAAACTAGAGACTCCAAAACTAGAGAATCTACAACTAGAGACTTCAAACTAGAAACTCAACAACTAGAAACTCCGCAACTAAAAACTCAACAAGTAGAAACTCCACAGCATGAGACTCCGCAACTTGAAACTCCACAACTAGAAACTCCGCTACTAGAAACTCTACAACTAGGAACTCCACAACTAGAAACTCCGCAACGAGAAATTCCACAGCTAGAAACACCACAACTAGACACTCCGCAACTAGAAACTCCACAACTTGAGACGCCGCAACTAGAAACTCCACAATTTGAAACTCCACAACTAGAAACTCCACAACTAGAAACGCTACAACTAGAGACTCCGCAGCTAGAGACTCCACAACTAGAAACTCCACAACTAGAAACTCCACAACCAGAAACTCCACGACTAGAATCTCCGCAACTCCACAACTAGAAACTCCACAACTGGAAACTCCAAAACTAGATACTCCGCTACTATAAACTCCACAACTAGAGACTCCACAACTTGAAACTCCACAACTTTAAACTCCACAACTTGAGACTCCACAACTAGAAACTCCACAACTCAAAACTCCACAACTGGAAACTCCACAATTAGAAACTCCACAACCAGAAACACCACAACTAGAAACTCCACAACTAAAAACTCCACAACTGGAAACTCCACAACTAGAAACTCCACAAATAGAAACTCCACAACTAGAGACTCCGCGACTAGAAACTCCACAACCAGAGACTCTGCAACTAGAAACTCCGCAACTAGAAACTCCGCAGCTAGAAACTACACAACTAGAGACTCCACAACTAGAAACTCCACAACTAGAAACTCCACAACTAGAAACTACACAACTTGAAACCTCACAACCTTAAGTTACGCTACTAGAAAATCCACAGCTAGAGATTCCGCAACTAGAAACTCTACAACTAGAAACTCCACAACTCAAAACTTCACAACTAGAAACTCCAAAACTCGAAACTCCACAACTAGAAACTCCACAACTGGAAACTCCACAACTAGACGCTCGACAACTAAAAACTCTTCAACTAGAAACTCCTAAACTAGAGACTCCACAACTAGAGAATCTACAACTAGAGACTTCAAACTAGAAACTCAACAACTAGAAACTTCAAAACTCAAATCTCTACTAGAAACTACACAACTGGAAACTCCACAACTAGACACTCCACAACTAGAAACTCCGCAACTAGAGACTCTTCAAATATGGAACTCCGCAACTAGAAACTCCGCAACAAGAAATTCCACAGCTAGAAACACCACAACTAGACACTCCGCAACTAGAAACTCCACAACTTGAGACGCCGCAACTAGAAACTCCACAACTTGAAACTTCACAACTAGAACCTCCACAACTAGAAACTCTACAACTAGAGACTCCTCAACTAGAGAATTCGCCACTAGAAACTCCAAAACTACAGACTCTGCATCTAGAAACTCCGCAGCTAGAAACTCCACAACTAGAAACTCCACAACTAGAAACTCCACAACTAGAAACTCCACAACTGGAAACTCCACAACTAGACGCTCGACAACTAAAAACTCTTCAACTAGAAACTCCTAAACTAGAGACTCCACAGCTAGAGAATCTACAACTAGAGACTTCAAACTAGAAACTCAACAACTAGAAACTTCAAAACTCAAATCTCTACTAGAAACTACACAACAGGTGGGCTCGGTGGCACTGCCATGATGCGGTCCACTAATCCGCTTCTGTTCATCATGCAGATTATGACGTCCTTCGTCATGCGAATGTTGCTGCCCTTTCCCGCGGAATCAACGAGCGCTTCGTTGGCCAAGGCGAACCCGTGCACCAGCTGTGTCATCAATTTGCAAATCGGAATCGGCAACCAATCGTCCCGTTCAATGGCGCCACCAGTCCAAGCATGGATCCTCGACAAGATGCCATTCGCCCTACCGCCATCGTCAACAGCCAGCCAGCGGCCTATAAAGGAGCAGCGAATACCCCCCGCGCGCTGTGGGCTCGGTGGCACTGCCATGATGCGGTCCACTAATCCGCTTCTGTTCATCATGCAGATTATGACGTCCTTCGTCATGCGAATGTTGCTGCCCTTTCCCGCGGAATCAACGAGCGCTTCGTTGGCCAAGGCGAACCCGTGCACCAGCTGTGTCATCAATTTGCAAATCGGAATCGGCAACCAATCGTCCCGTTCAATGGCGCCACCAGTCCAAGCATGGATCCTCGACAAGATGCCATTCGCCCTACCGCCATCGTCAACAGCCAGCCAGCGGCCTATAAAGGAGCAGCGAATACCCCCCGCGCGCTGTGGGCTCGGTGGCACTGCCATGATGCGGTCCACTAATCCGCTTCTGTTCATCATGCAGATTATGACGTCCTTCGTCATGCGAATGTTGCTGCCCTTTCCCGCGGAATCAACGAGCGCTTCGTTGGCCAAGGCGAACCCGTGCACCAGCTGTGTCATCAATTTGCAAATCGGAATCGGCAACCAATCGTCCCGTTCAATGGCGCCACCAGTCCAAGCATGGATCCTCGACAAGATGCCATTCGCCCTACCGCCATCGTCAACAGCCAGCCAGCGGCCTATAAAGGAGCAGCGAATACCCCCCGCGCGCTGTGGGCTCGGTGGCACTGCCATGATGCGGTCCACTAATCCGCTTCTGTTCATCATGCAGGTCTGTAAATCTCATCCTCTTTTCGCTAAAAAAACAAGTAATTATTGTCTTGTGCAGCTACCGAGCCCGCAGTGCTGCTTTTCCATTGTTTTTCAGTGTCTTTCCGTGATTAGATCCCTATTATTGCTTTCCGGTGATATTGAAAGCAATCCTGGTCCCGATAATGCCGCGCTGCTTGCCGAAATGAAGAAGATTTCCGCTGGTCAGGCTAAGATGATCGCTGAAATGCAGGAACTAAAGAA